>NW_017731421.1:1985176-1992706 GCF_001890085.2 Hipposideros armiger
CTCTCTCTCTCTCTCTCTCTCTCTCTCTCTCTCTCTCTCTCTCTCTGACAAGTGCACTATTATCTAGAAAGGCTATCTCCCTCAAATGTCCTCATTCATTCAGAATATTTCTGTTGCATGCCTACTACGCACCAGGCAGTGAGCTGGTGAGTAAGACGTGACTCCTTGTATTCCAGCTCGCCCACCATCTAGGGGGAGGCACCAAGTAGTGATAATATGATTGCTGACATTATCAAGCCCTTACTACATGCCAGGCAATGGGCCAAGCCCACAAGTCCCGTTATCTCAGTGAATTCTCCCACAATCCTATGAGGTGATGAGTACTATTACAGCACACTCCATTTTACAGATAAGAAAAATGAGGCTGAGAAGGATTGACTTGCCTGCGATCATACAGCTTGCAATTCATGAAGCCAAGGTTTGAACCAGGCAGCCTAACACCAGGACCTGTGCTCTAAACCACCTCAGAAACTGGGACAAAGTATGACAACAAGCACATGAGCAGTGTTCTCTGGGGCTGAACAGGATAAGATACATCATTTTGCCTGAAAAAGCAGTTTGGTCTTATTCACTCAGAGATCCTAATAGCCAAAGGAAATTCAAGGTCATCTGGACTCAAGGTCACAGAACTGGTAACCCATAAGGCTGAGTCTGACCCAGACATATGTTTTGTTTGTTTCTTTTTCATTAAAAATCAGATTTCACAGTACAAATTTGGATTTCTAGCTTATTCTAAGAGACTGGAAATCTCATGACACCAGACTCGTACTCTGACAGCTTGGAGCTGGATACCGGCTGTCCCCTTTGAGAAGGGACATGAACTCTCAGTTCACCACAGTCGCCACCAGTCTATTGTCTTCCCCACTCCAAAGCCAAAGACGAGTTGCTACGTATCATCATATTTGCCCACTGTGTTGTTGTTTGTCTTATAATGAGGGAATTTCTTTTTTCTTTATTTGTTAGGCACTGACCAGTTTTTTCATAGTGCCCATTTATCTCTCCAAAGTGGGAAAACAAGAGACTAGGGAACCACAGATAGATTGCTGGGTAGAAGTGAAAAATGTCTCAATGTGTTTCATACGCAAGCATCCCGTTTCTGAGGCTGGCTTCTGTAGGCACTTAGGTTTGTGATGTGACTTAGATGGGAGGTAAGGAAACCCAGGCCAAGAGAAAATCAATCCAGGAAGGAACCAGAACTCACACCTATACCTGCCTCCTCAGGGGGGCGGCCTTTCCCCACTGCACCCATTTGGTCAGAAACGCATGCTGAGAACAATATGGATGTTGGGGTTCTTTGGCATCTCTCTGTCCTTCTGGTGAATATTTGTATCAGGAAACAATAGGCACAGGATCATCAGGGGTCCCTGTCCTGTTGTTGGCAAGGGGGATGGATTGTGAAGGCCTAAAAGGCATATGCTTGATCTGACTCTTCCAAACCCCTCCTCCTTCATGTAAACAAAGGCCCATCAGCTCACACACATCTGAATCACAGGTCTTCATCCGAGCCCATCTTTCACGAATAGTCTTCTCAGCTACAGATGTTGGAGCCAGGCCATTCGCCAAATCCTCTGGAGCGAGGGACTGCTCAGGTAGACTGTGGCTCAGCAGACCGGGTTTTTGCCAAATGCCGGGTCTCGGTCCCACCTCTCGTCCGTCAGCTTAAGTCATTCATGGTGTTAAAGGGGTTTGAACGAATTTTTACCAAGCCCTCCAGCAATCAATGACAGACACTGAAGTGACCTTGATGTTTAATTCTAGCCATCAACTGGGTCTCAAGGTTGCTGTCTGTGTGGCAGATCAGCTGTGCTCCAACAGGAAGTTTGGCGGTCAAATATGTCATCCGATAAAGTATGTCAGCTCATTAGTGGTTTTGTTCAGCCGAAAACCTCATCCGCTTTCACATCCCCCAAGATCCTGTCTCTTATCTTAATAGACCATGTTTCTAAAGAAGGTGCCTCCTAAAAGGTGTTGGGGATGGATTTGGTGCTCAATTACTTATTCGGCTAAACTAGAGATCCCCTCCCAAGGGAACGTAGAGCCAAAAACACTTAATACATGATAGGCATGCAGGAAAACATCGATGACTATAAAAGATATGTGAAAAAAGTGCCACAAAGAGCCAATCCTGCTATTTCACAGATAAGAGCCTGAAATCCAGGGAAGTTGACATCACCAAGGTGATTCCAGAATGTGACCTAGAACTAGAACCCAGGTGTCCTGACTGCCCACACATCTCCCAGCCCTGGGGTAGAGGGTCTAGAGGGGTAGGACTCAATGTCCAAATTCAGTGTCACCCATCCATTTCCCAGGCCCTCTCATTGGCTACCCTGGTATCTTTTACCTGTGCCTGTCAGAGGCAGATGTGCGGGAACAATCTGAAGAGGGGAGGGAAGCACCTGACCCTTGAAAACATGGCGGACTTGGCCTCAGAAGACATGGGTCTTAGTCCCAAGCCTGTGCATTGGCTGTGTGGCCGGCTCCTGAACCAGTTCTCACAATCCATACCTGTTTAATGAGAACAGTGGCCGCCACCATCCTGCTTTCCTTCATGGGATGTCATGGTCATCACAGAAGATCCAGTGGACTTAAGACTCTAAACTGTGCATGTCACAAAAATATAGAGTAGGGAATTTGGTTGTTCGTTTCTCTGTCCTGTGGAAGGCAGTGTGGACAAAGTGGAAAAGCATTCGACTTGGGGAAGGGAAGTGGGGTGGTGGTCAAGCCACCATGATTTTGAAACTCAGCTCTCTGTACGTGAGCCTGAAAAATGTCCCATCACCCCTAGGAGCCCCATTTTCCTCACCAAAAAAAAGCGAGAATCCCTGCTCTGCCATATCATAGACCAACACTACTAAAAGCTAGTATTTATTGAGCTCTTAGTATGTGGACGATTCTGTGCTAAACACTGTCTGTGAATGATTTCACTCAATTACCAACCCAGTGTATTACATACTATTATGTCCCCATTTTGCAGATGAGGAAATTGAGGCCAGAGAACTTGCCCAAGCTGGTCAGCTCACAAGAGCTACTGTTTCCAAATCTCAAAAGGCTGTGCGTCTGTTCATGATGATAAAGTCTAGGTCAAAAAGAGAACCCTCCTAACTCATGAGCTGCAAGCACATTCGCCAAACATCAGTAATCCCTCAAGTAACGAAGCCACGTCTTCATGAAGTCCAACCCAGATTGCAAGGTTCACCCTCCTCATGCCCTAATCCAAGGATTGCAGGAGCCTTGAGGCTTCTGAATGAAACAGCCCTTCTCTGCAGGCAACAGGGCTGGGCTATCAGATGCCTGGTGCCCTCGTTCAAAGATGGGGGGAGGGGGAGGGGGTAATTGCCCTGCAATCTTTGAGGTCTCTAGTTCCGGAATGGTCTGCTCAGGATTTCCCCTCTTCCGAGGACTCTGTTTTTCCACCAGCTGAACTTTACCTTGGGCTTTCTGAAGCCAAATTGTACCGCTTTCCTTCCCTTCCTCACCCCCACACAAAGCCAGGTGGCCACAGGCCCGGGAACACTTTAAGTCGCTACTTTCTGAGTAGAGAATGCCGCCGTTAGGCGATAAGGTTTACGTGAACATAAATCAGAGCTGGGTGTTGAGTAGCATGGACCGTCCCTTTTGTGGCAGCCAAACCATCCCAGCCTCGCAGATGGCGTATTCGTGGCTCAGGAAAGGTTCTACAGGCCCCCCTCCCCTCCTCCAGACACTGATGTTTTAGCAACGAAGCAAAAAGGCCTCTTAGTTCCACTACAGCTGGGACAGACACCTCCTGGTGACCTCCTATCAAACACTATTTAGTGAGTCCCTTTAGCTAGAATCAATACTCTTCCACGCCAGCCTGTCAGAGATTAATACAGGGAAATAAATACCTGAACCCATGTCACCTCTGAAAAGGTACGCAACTCAACCAGCACCCATCAGTAACCGGCTAACTCTGCCGGCCCCACGCTCAGCATTGTAGGTACATAGAAAAAGATGGCAAGAGTAGTAAATGTGTGGACATTTACTTCTCCCCACAAGGAGGAGAGACGGTAAAGTGGGGTGACACGAAAGAACCATATTCAGAGTGGTGAAGAACAGTTATCTACTAAGGGGTCCATGAGCTATTTTTAGCCTTTCAGGAAGCCAACCCGACCCATACACCGCAACCATCCAATAACCCAGGAAACTGCTTCCCAGGCTGAAGAAACCACTGAGTTTCTTTGCTTTGGGCTGCAGCTCATTGGTGTATTAGCTGCTTATGTCAGAATAATGCTGGCTAGTATCAGCAGTGATAGGTACAGTTTAACTGGGTTTGTTTGGTTTTTTTTAAATAGAAAAATAACACTCAACCCATGAAGTTGTGATGTTTTTGAAACATGGAATTCATTGAAGGAAAATTGGTAAAAATAGTCCTTGGTGTTGAAAAGGCTGGGAACTGCTGATTCAGTGGAAAGAGTGCTGCGTTAGGAATTAGAAATAGGGTTCGAGGCTTGGTTTTGCTAGGACTGGACTGTAGTAATTGGGGGCAGCCAGGCAGGCAAGGGCTGGAGAGGCTAGAGAGGCTGGCTAGGGGAGAAAATCAAAGCAAAGTACACAGAGGGGAACCCCAACAGTACGGAGTCAGAAAACCAAAACCAATGTGAGTGAAGTCGCAGAAGGGGATGCATCGCCCACGTCCAGAGTCCTAGCTCTTGGTCTGCACGTTTCGGAGCTCGAGTAGCACAGTGTAAGTTCCAGCTCCTCTGTTTCTTAGCTATGTGATCTTGACTAGCAAGTTCACCTCTCTGGTCCCACGGGGTGACTGATAGGCATGTAAGGAGCTTGGTACAGTGTCTGGCACATAATATGTATACCTTAATAAAAGGTAGCTATCATTTTTTGGTGATCCCCTGCTGGGGTGGCATTTAGAAATCTCCACGTTTGTTTCTCTGGGAGGGTGGTGGATTATTTTGTCCGGAAGATGGGACTGGACTTATCAGGTAACACAGACAGCATGACAGCGCCTGCCCTCTCAGAGGGGTTAGATGCACGCATCCCTTTGGGTAGTACACAGCCCCTAGGTTTCGCCCAGCCCCAAAACGACTCCCTCTGTGAATTTCCTGTTAAGAGCTGCAGAATTTGTTTTATGCTAAAGATGATGCTTTAAACGTGTTGAAAATTTGGGCAAGGTGTGACTGTTCTGCACCATTGCCAGGGAGTAGGCAGGAAACGGGACCAAATGAGACCCGGAGAATGAGAAGGTAATGAGGGGCGTTCAAAACCAAGGGGACAGCTTGGGCCAAGACCCAGGGGGAGAATAGGAGCAGCTGGCGCTGGAAGGGCCAGTGATGAGGGGATGATGAAGACAGAGGCAGGGGCCAGACTGGCCCTGAAGAGCCAGTTGATGACGGGTTATCCCAAGAATCCACTGAAGGGTTTTAATCAGGATAGCACAATTCTCTCTTAAACCAGCCCTTCCAGGTGCCATGATGACTGACAAGCCCCAGCTTCTTTCTTGGCTGGGACCCCCCCCCGCCTCCCTCTCCAAAGCCCATCTCCATCTCCATGGTCATCCCACTGCTCTCATCCAAGCACCATCCAGATGCCAAGACACGGGAAGCAAGGGAGCCAAGGGATGAGTCTGCTTGTTGCCACCATGAGACTGGCCAGGGCCAGTCAACGAGGGGACATCTTTGAGTCAGCAAGTAAACCCTGGGCACGTGTCTTCAAAATACAGCCACATATGCTTGACCCCGAGTTTAGGGTGAAGCCCAAAGTCAAACAATTTAATGTCATGAAAGGCCCACTGCTTACTGTGAAGGCAAAACAATAAAACCATCGTCAAATGAAGTACTCCAACTGCAGCAAGTCAAGGGCCGCGGCTTTCCTGGCATGTAAGCCCCTTTGTCCCTATAAAAATGCTGCCATCAGCTTAGTCTAAGCAGCCCTCATGTTGTTCGCTTTCAAAGAAAACAGATAGTCGAGAAAAATAGACATTGTTTTCCCCTTTGAGAGAAGCATAGAAGTATTCCATGGGGCTGTAATAGTTCCTCCAACCCTTCAAGGTGCTCATCCGGAAAGAGCTGCTAGCACAGCCACTCCGGGGGGCAAACGACCAGGAACTAGTAGAATGTAAAAGGCGCATACCTTATGTCAGTAGTCCCAAATGTGTATTTGCCATAGAGCAATGTTTGTACAATGACTATAAGCATGAAAAGCTGTTAGAAGCCCAGGTATCTATCAATAGGTGAATGGCTCGTAAATACATACGTACACCTATAAGAATATTATAGCATTATAACAATATAATAGTATATAATTATATTTATATATGTATATATATAGTTATATATAGCTATATATAACTACATATATAACTAAACTATATATAGCTATATATAATATGACATTATATAATGTAATGTAATGTAATATATAGTGTAGTAGTTGATTCAATTTTTGAGCCAGGCTTCATAGGGTTTAAATACAGGCTCTGCTCTAATCTTGAGCAATTTACCTAATTTTCTCAGCCTCAGTTTCCTCATCTGTAAAATGGAGATGACAATAGTAGCACACCTGCCCTACAGGACCGTTGAGAGTGCATATTAATTATTTATAATGGTGCTTGGCACCGAGTAATCACTCCATAATTAATTTTTTAAAATGATAACCTGGGCCGGCTGAGTGGCTCAGTTGGTTAAGAGCTCGCTCAAGAGTGTGAGCTCTGAGCAACAGCAGTTCGAGTCCCGGCCTGAGCTGAGCAGCCGCTGAGCTGCCAACAGGTAGCAGGATGGCTCAGGTAAAAAAATACAAAAAAAATAAAATTAAAACATAAAAAATAAAAATGATAACCTTACAGAACCTTTTTATAACCTAAAAAGGATGAAATAGATCCATATGTATATTAACTGAGAACAACCTCATTTAAAAAAAGCAGAACGCTATATGTGGTATTCCACTATTTATAGTGTTCTACTATTCATGTTTCTAAGGGAAAAAGCAACTATACATTTTCTGTGGGTACCTATGTATGAAAATGCACAGGGAGGAACAAGTCTGGAGAAGGAGCTAGAACTAGAAGATGTGATCAAAAAGGACTTCACCTTTATCTGATTTTAGAGAGACAGATGATGGATGGATGGATGGATGGATGGATGCATGGATGGATGGACGGACGGGTGGACAGACATACATACATATACACACATATACATATACACATGAACATAGACTGTAGTCACATAATGCTTGTAACTTTAAAATGTAGATAAAAATTAAAAGGCTGAGGTGGTACAAATTATTACCCCCCCTTTTATAAATAAGGAAACTAAAGTTAGAGACATCCAATAACATGGCTGAGCGCACACCGCCAGCAAGCCCCAAAGGAGGGATTTAGGCCCAGCTCTGCCGGCCCCACCGCCCTTTCCACCACCCCACACTGCTTCTCCAGGCCACCCAGGAGTTGACGATGACAAAGGCTAGAAGAAGGGACCTCCTTGTCCATGCTGGCTGGAATGGTAAACGCCAAACGGCAATGGAGAATTGTGTTGCTGTTTTTGTTTTTCATCAGTG
>NW_017731421.1:1993166-2004309 GCF_001890085.2 Hipposideros armiger
CTCTATTTTTACCCTAAGATAAAATAATAATAATAATAATAATAATAATTTCTCCCTCCCATATGATGATGTTTGATTAAAACCTCTGGCCAGTTGGCTGTCTTCATATTTTTAATAAAAACTTCCCAAATCAATAAGTAAAGCATTCTTCAAATGTGAACCGTCCATTCCACCGTGGTCCTCGGAGGAGTCCTGTGGCTTAGAATGTCAACAGTAAAGGAAAGCTGAAAAGCTTTTGAAGAATGGATTAACAATGAATTTAGCCTTCCCACTTAGTAGTTGGGTGACCTCAGGCAAGCAGGACTTCTCTTAGCCTCTGCATTTTCCATTGAAAAACCAGGTATAGCACCTGCGCTTGAGGTTGCTGGGTGGCCAAAAGCCCTTAGGTCTGTGAAGTGCTTGTACCCAGCAAGGGTCTAAGAGATGGCCCTTCCCTCCTCTTCCCAAGGTTCCCAAGATGTGGAAAGTCTGGGTGCCCTCCCCAAGTGGCTGGCTTCTCTCTGAAGTCTGATCCTTTTTGTTCCCCCTAAGTCACAGAGCCCAGTGTGGAGTCTAATTCTGTATGTGTGTCCGATAGGGAATGACTCTGGCTTCTTTGAAAATGGCTTCTTTGCTAAAACCACAACTTCAGATCTGATACCGAAAGAATCCGCTGGCACTGGTCCCTGTCAAAACAACTAGGAGATATCCAGGGACCATCCTCCAGGACTGGCAGCAGGCCCCCAAGCAGAGCCTCACTGTCGAATTCCCAACAGACTCAGGGAGCAGGCCCCCAACACTCCATCTCACAGCACTGTTTGTCTATGTGGAGGGGTGGGTGAAGGGGGCACAGAGAAGGGCTTGGTTTTCTGAAGCAAAATTCTCTCTGCTGCACCCCCCACTGCAGACATACCCGCCCCCCTTACACACACGCGCGCGTGCATGCACACACACATCCCAATTTTCAGAAGGCGCTTGGCACTGCCCGTTCCTTCCTGAGCTGGACAGAGCTGCTGGAGCAGGATCTACCCGGCCAAGGCTGCCTTCTCCCTTCCCAGCCCCCTCCCTTCCCTCCTCCAGAGTCAAGGTTTTGTCAGGAGTTTCAAGGGCATGGCTGGTGGGGAGTGGGCCGCCGATATCGTGGCTGCTGCCAAGTCCTTCCCATTTCCCCACAGTATGTTTCATAAGCCAGCATGTAGTTTATTCTTCTCCTAAACACTTCACTAGGGTGCAGGGCCTGGAGTTGCCATAGAAACACCTTTTAACTCCTCCTCACCCAGAAGACAGTGCCAATCCCCGGGGCTTTGGGGGAGAAAGGCAGAAAGAGACACCTGTGGATGAGGAGAAAGGAGAGAGAAGGCCATGGTGGGGTTTCCTTGGAAAGAGCCAAGCCAAGCCCGCCATGCTCTTTACCCAGCAACATGGCACCTGGCCACCAAAGAGAAAAAAGAGCCGGGAAGGTTCTGGAAGGGGAATCCCGCTGGTGGGCTGGCTTGAGCATATGCAACGGACAGCATTGCTTGGTGGGGTCATAGGGGTCAAGGAGAATGGGGAGCTGCTATCCATTTCCTTCAGGGAAAGAACTGGTCTTCAGCCCCGGCTGGAAGCTAGAAAGGCTAGCCTAGGAAAACTGGGAGCCCCCTACTGGACGCCAACAGAGGTCAACAGGCAAGCAGCCCACATCCACACCTCCCATTTTTAAAAGCATTATCTCATCGCTGCCTCTAGTGCAGTGCACCAAGCCGGGCCCAGGCACACCAGCCTAGGATCAGGGCCAGCGTATCGAAGATTTTTTATTTCTGTATTGGTTTTGCTACCACAACGTTCTGGTCTTTCCGTACTTCCTGATAACTTGGCATTTCTCTGAGCCGTTTATGGGGAGTGGGGGGAAGGGGGAGGGAGGGACTATTTCTTGAATAAATCCAGAGAAATTACAAGAAACTTTCTGCATCGGCCCAGATCCACAGCAGGAAACAGAATTAGGCAGTGGCCCGCCCCATTAGAAGCGGGGTTTCCTTGCTTCTGTGCATCCACTGTTCCCTGGTCGACTTGCAGGGTGGAAACCCAACGCCAAGGGCAAAGGGTGGGGAGGCATCAGGCCTCCCTCTCCCCACAGACCCCAAAGTCGAAGAGAACACACCCAAACCACTGTCAAGCAGAAGAGGTCACCCCGACTGCTCCTGTCAGCCTCCTGGCCCCATGTATACTCACGGAGCAAGACCTAACCAACCACCACCGGCAGCTCCCAGCGCCACTCAAGTGGGAATGTCACCAACAGGCTGAGAAGAGACAGGCCAAGTGGAATTTGGGTGGAAGCAGTCAGGAGAAGGGAGAAAACCTTCCAGGTTTCAGGCAACCCAGAAGAACCTTTCCAGGCAATCCACAAACCCTGGGGCCAGCCAGGATCCCCGCTCTCCTCACCTCGAGAGGGAAGGTGTGCAGCACGGCTCCAGGAAACCTCCAACAAGGATGACCCCAGGCCACACGAACAGCCACACCTGCCAACTGGACTGACCTGGTCACCACCGCCACCTCCCTGACTTCTAAGCGAGGCCAGGCCCCCCCAGCAGCACCCCTCCCAGCCTCAGCTGCCTCCCCTGCCAGGCTCCTGCCTCCTCCCCCTCCTCCCCTGCAGCACACTTGTGGAGGCCCTCACCCAGGACCCAGTGGAAAATTTCCTTCCCCTTTATGACTGTACTTAAAATACACATGCTCCATTCTTCACCTCTGAATCGACAGGCAGAGCGGCTAGACTGTCCCACCCCAACCCCAGCCTGTGCGTACACACACACACACACACATGCACACACACGCAGGGACCACTGGACTTGCATGCTTTATGAGCTGGAAAGGAGAGGAGAGATGTTTTCCAGCTGCTACTCTACCTCTGGCCATCCGAACAAGTGTCCCGAACACTCCCAAACAAGGTCTCCCAGGACAGCCTCAAGGCCCTCCATGAAAACCAGGTCTACTTCTTACTGAGTCTTTCTCATCAAGACACAAGTCCAGTCTGGAAGTGTCACCATGATGTGACCCATGGCATCTTTGTTCTTTTGGTGACAAATCTATTTTCCACGGCTCCTTCGCCCCCTCCCCACACACATTTGAGGGGGAAAAAAATTGCCTTCCTGTGAATTCTCACAGCTATGTGATAAGTGATCCCCCACACACGCCACCTTCTGCATGCTATCAACACTCTCAAACACAGTTCCTCCGGGCGAGGGTCAACCCCACAGCTTTCTTCTCGTTTTCCCCCTTAAATCCACCCACACTTGGCAGTCCGAGAAGCTTCCTTAGCGTTTGCCTGGAAGCTCTAGGCAGGCTTGGGTCTCAATGAAAAGAACGAACTTCCTGGGAGCAAGAGATGCAAACTCAGAAAACTTCAAGTTTTTCCTGCAACTTTTTGTGCACATGGCTGGCAAGTGTTTTGTTTTAAAAAACAAAAAACTCTTCAACATCCCAGCAGTTTCGCCGGCATTCCAAGTTTTAGGAACCCTCTCCCACCGTTCTCCCCCAGCCCTTCCTCCCGCCATCATGAAAAGGGAATTTTTCCAGATGTCAAAAGGACCGATAGAGCCCTCACTCCCTAAAAGGAGAGCAAAGGCTGCCAAGGGTTCATTCGGCCACGGTGGGGTTCCTCTACAGGGCATCTCCCTCTCAGCTACGCCAGAGCCCCCGCCTCAAGGCCAGGCAGAAAAAAACGAGCGGGGTTTGCCATGCCACCCCGAGCAGCGCCCCAGTCCGGGCTGCAGCGCCCGAGGCGGGCAGCGCGGGGCCCCGGCGGGGACACGGGGAGCGCTTACCTATATCAGAGTTGCAGAAGGAGTCCTGGGGGTGGCTGGGCGAGCACGTGCACGCCTCGGCACCCCAGTCCCCCAGGCTCCAGCAGCCCAGGAGCACCACGAGCCCGAGCCAGGGAGTCATTGCGGCTGCCGCTGCTGGGGCTGCTGCTCGCCTCTTCAAAGTTGCGGGACGCACCGCCGGCGGGGCCGCTGCAGCCGGAGCTCGCCACCCGGCCGTGCAGGGCAACTTCGGCCTCGGGCGTGCTGCCCCCCGAGGGTCCGGCGGGACGGGATGGGGCGCGGAGAGGCGGCCTCGGCGCTGGCGCACGACTCCGTGGGCCGGCGCTCGGTTTGGGTCAAGGAGCCGGAGCTGGAGCAGGAGCTGGAGAAGTAGGCGAGCGAGAAGCCGTCTGAGAACCCGATCTGCGCCGCTGCCCGGCGGCCGAGTGATATAGCGTGGTCCCCCCCGGGCACTCCCTCTCGGGCTCTCGGGGCCCGCCCCTCCGACCAATCGCGGAGCCGCATTACCTCATCGGGCCTCCGAAAAGGGGGCGGGTTCGGGGGCACAGGGCGACGGGGCGGGGCCACCCGGGACGGTTCAGATCCTTATAGGGAATAATGCGGCTGTGGGCACGCGAGTGGGTGGACTGGGACGGGCCTCCGACCCCGGGGCGCCGCCTGACCCTAGCAGTCCCCGCGTTGCCTCCTTTCGCCCGCACCTTTGCCACACGCCCACCCTGCCCTTTGGGCTCCTCTGACCTAAACCAGAATCAACTACCACCCACCCCGGTCCCAGCCTCTCTGCGGATCAGAGGCGGCCCTGGGCCCTGGAGACTTTGAATGCACCTGATAGAAAGACGTAGGGAAAAGGCCACCTCTCCACCTTCTTTGGAAAGAGCAGGGTCAGGGGGGAAAAAAACAGGTAGACGACCTACCCTCTCTAACCCCTACCTCCAGCCCCTGACTTCCCTGGATGTGATCAGCCATCTGCCTTTTGGAAGCTGGCTGTAATAATAGAAGGTCGGTTCCCCAGACTCACCCTGGATAAATTGTGAAGTCTTTCAACAAACACTGTTCTGGATGCTGGGTTGAGCTAAACAAAGTTCTTGCTCCCACCAAACTTAAGACAGGCAATACGTCAGTAAATCCATGACTACGTAGGGTAATTGTCTATGGTGACAGCGCTATGAAAAAAACAAAACGGAGTAATGAGTTAGACATGACTGTGGAGGGCACTGCGTTCTGTGGGATAGGATGAGAAAAGTCTCTCTGAGGAGGTGACATCCTGGCTGAGATGTGAACAAAATGGCTCAGCCATGTGGAATCTGGAAGGAGAGAACCCCAGTCAAGGAGAACAGCAAGAGCCTTGAACTTCTGTGAAAAACAGTAAGTAGAAAGGGCAGGAGGAAATGGTAACCTCACCTAGGGCAGACAGGTCTCCGTCCTTCAGCAAGGAATTAGGGGTGAACTGACCTGAAATGGGGGTAAAAAACCAGATCCTAGAGGATTAGCCAGGATTCTAGACTATGAACTGTAATGAATAACTGCAAATAACTAATACTATGAGTATCCTTATTATTGAGTAACACCTTGATTCTGCTTTACATTCTGCACCCCTCGCCTTATTATATCTCACCATCATCCTTTCAGGTAGGGAAAACTCAAAGTTTTAATCATGCTTTCCAGGTGAGCGAAACGGGTCAAAAGGGTGACGTGAGTCAGCAACCAGCCAGGGACTCAATTCATTCATTTCCACCTTAAGAGAATTAGCTCTAACCGTGCAAATGCCCTTTTGCAGCTGGTATCTTCCATCTTTTTACTCTTGCGTCTCTCTTTGTTTTCTCTGCCAACTCAACTCGTTTAGAAAGAGACTTGAATGTCTTGGCTAGAGAAATACTAAACGTTTGGAACAAAATAAGGACTGGGAATACTGCGCAGAAATGCAAGTTCAACCCCTTTCTCAGAAATGCCTCTATTTACACCTCAGAGAACTGACACTTGGGGTGGCCGAAGCAGAAGATTTCACTGGAAATGGTACTTCCAAGAAGGTTTTTTAAATTTCCTTTTCTCCCTGAAACATTTTAGCTATAAGGAAAGGAATCTAGTGTTCACATTTTTCTGTCTTGTCGCCTTCCCATCTTTGAAGACCCTTCCCACCTCAGCTCTAACGATAGCCTGAACCCTACAGATCTTTCCATCTCTCCATGTTTACCCTAACACTTTGCTCGTTGTTTCACGGGATACGGTTCTACTATTTCCCCAACCATACAAGGAACACTTTGAGTCCTGAGATACTTGGCCACACTGCGTTTTAGGCCTCAGAGCACAAAATAGGGTCCCAGGAGACTTGCACATAGGTCCACTGAGTCTTGTGCAGTGGACACTCAGGAGACCACTCCAAGGGTCTCCAGGTTGAATGAGGGCATACTTGGTGGGATTTGAGAGTTTCCCTTATCCCTGCCCAGTGCCAGTCATGTGAAAGGTTTTATGAGCTTTTCCAGACCAAATCCACTTTGGATAAGCATCTTATGTGATAGAGCCCCTGTCTTCTCATTTTTCTTTTCACTTTGAGGTTTTGTCCCAAATGCCATGTTTTCTCCAAGGGAAGGCTTGCCTAGAATACGTGGGCATGAGGCAGATACGTTTTGCTGAACTTCAAGCAGCAGGTTCCTTATAGAAAGCATCTGAAGCATTTGATTAGGGCAGTTACTTAATTATGTAAGTGCAAAGTAATCTGATTGTTTTTCCAGCTGAAAGATAATGACATTGCCTTTGGGTTTATTTCCTCTTGCTCCTTGTCCTAAGCTTGTCCATTCGTCTTTGGAGTGCAGCCTCCCTTTCAGTTCAGTAGTTCGCCCTAAAGTCTGTGCTCACCCATGTGAGGTCAGCTCAGTTCTCACCCTGAGGAAGAGAAAGAGAGAGTCCCCTGAATCCTTCTGGAGGGGAGCCCTTCTACCAGGGTCAGCCCCCCAGCAAGCAAAGCTCACAGCCATCAATCCGGATGTCATAGTGTCCATGGACCTAATAATATGTAAGAATTGCTTTTGCAAGCTGCTTTATAAGCTAGATGGAGTGAACCTAGGGCTAATGGTAAGAAAGAAGCTATTGGCTCTCCTATGCTTTCTTGACAGCTCAGAACAATGATAGATTTATTGGGTCGTCGGGAAAGTCGTGACGTATTTTTCTATGTTTTTCAATGCAAAAATGGGTCATGACTTTCCCAACGACCCAATATAAACCTTGGAAGAGCTGAAGAAGTTTCAGATATGTATCTGGCCTGTCCTCAAAACTACCAGGCTGGCCTGGTATTCCCTTTGCTGGAACTCTTCTAGGGAGGGTGATTCCATGACCATCCCCTTCATATCACGTGACAGAATGCTGGGATCTACGGGAAGTCTCTCACAGATGTTTAGAAGTCCCATCCTTGGGAAATAAAGTTCAGACTGGTGAAGAAACTGGCCCAGCATCACATGGTCAGCTAGTGGCAGAGCCCCTGACCCCTACCCTGTTGGCCCCTCCCCGTGCTCTCTGCCACACACTCATGGGCCTCAGTCCCCCGCTGGAGCACATGACCTGATGCTTGTGCTCTGGCAGTGGAAACCCCAGCCACTCACAGTCCGGGATCTGCATTTCAGATCTGCAGATGAGTTCGTTTCAGACTCTTGGTACAGTGACCAACATGTGGAGAATTCCACCTGCCCTGATGTTGTCTAGTATGATAATCATCACCTCTGAGCCAGTTTGAATCAATACGGCTCTCTCCTCCTCAGAAGTTTGTCTTTAGTGTGTGTATTTTTTCCTTCTTAAATTATTATCAAATGCCTTTTGAAAACATTCCAAGCATAGTGCTGCAAAGAGATACATGAAACCTTTCCTTCTGGGGGACAAAAGATGCTTGGGTAAAAAAAAATCTGAGATTTGTTTCAAAAGTTGTGTGTGTGGACAGCTCCCCTCACCTATCAAGGCCTCAATTTCCATTTTTATTGGATGAAAGATATAACCCAGTGGTCTCCAAGACCCCCTTTGGTTTGGAAAGTCTAAGATTCCCATGGAAAGTTCTCAAGGTCATGGTGAGTATTTCTGAAGGGAAGACAGATCTTGCCATTTAGACAGGTTTGAGGCAAATAGAATGTGCCCAAGACTGAAGCACATCCATCAATCTCTCAATCAACACATATTGAGAGTACCTCCCCCATGACTCAGGCTGAAAACAAGCACTGCGATGGCGAAGCCATAGGAGAGTCTGAGGTCTGGTTTCTGATAGAGCCCCATTGTAATTAGTTGTTTTACTGTCTGTTTGTCTCTTTGATCAGAAGCCCTAAAAGATGAGGAAATCCATTTCTTATTGTCTCCATACATTATTTCCCAAATTCATTGAACTCCTATACTGGGCTCAGATCGCAGCTTAAATGTCACCTTCTCCAGGAAGCCTTCTCTGATTCCCCTCACCTGCCTTCATCAACAGTCTCCTGTGTATCCCCATAGCACCCTATGCTTCTTTCTTTCACACCACGTAGTTGACTGTAATTGATTGTTAACCCATCTGTTTCCCTTCCTGGACTGTACGCCCTTTGAGGACAGGGATCGTGTGTTGGGAACAAAGAAGTCAGTAAGTATTGGTTGCATGACTCCGATGGCTTGGCCCCACGGACCCCTTCCCAGTATTCAGATGGCAGGTGGAGCTCACGGAGCCCTATCCCTCTGGCCAGTGCTAGGGGGTGCTGTAAGCCAGAGAACACCCATCCCGGCAGCCTGCAGTCTCGGACAGCCTGGCTGAAAAGGCAGGAGCGGCACAATTCCACACTAGTCAGTGGGGTGCGGGTGCCGTTGAGTGGGTGAAGCTAACCCCTCCCGTCTGCAGTAGCCACAAAGCTCTCAGTCAGCGTCCCGTCTGGGTCCGCAGCTGCCCGGCCTCTCCACCCTCCAGCTGGCCACACGTCAACCCAAGGGGAGACTTGCTCTTGTGAATCATGGGTTTGGGGGGATCAGGGACCTGGGAACACAGCAGAGGATGCCACGGTCCCACTCTTCCTGAGCTGGCCTCTGGAGAGTAAACCCAGAGAAGGCGCTGACAAGACACGTATTGTTTCTGTCGCCCCAGGGAGGACCCCTTTTTGCTCCGCTGCTCTTTCCTCTGCTCCTTCTCCAGCCCCTAGCCACAGTGCCTTCCCCAAGCCCACAGACCATCTGAAAGTCATTACGTTCAAAACGGCCTTTCCCAAGCGATAGACAGCCCTGGTCCATCCATCCCCATGTACCCGCAGTGGGGCTGCTGCCCAGCATTGGGGAATTAGGGACCGAAGGCGATAGGTACTTCAGGTCTTTCTGTGTCTGGCCCTAGCAAGGAGTAAACACCTTTCCTCGCTTCCATCTGGAGCCAATTTCATGGCAGTAAAATTGCAGAGCGTCTCTTGCCCCAACGCTCCCCCGGCCCTGCCAGGGCGTGCAGACCCCCCAGGAAGAGTGTCTGGCTGCTTCACCTGGTCCCCGGGGTTTTCACATTTCTTTCCACCCCCAGCGACTCCCAGGGGTTTGAAGCCAGAAAACACATGTGCCGGGCACAGACATTTCGTGCCCCGTGTTTTCTGGGGTGGTGGGAGATGAGAAACAGAAGCGTCCAGCTCTTGCGGTTTTTATTTTTTCAGGACTGCGTGCTCAGTCGCTCATTCCTGAGAAGGCCAGCGTGAAGTGGAGGGAGAGCATCTCCTCCTGGCCCCCGTGCTAATGTCTTCCTTATGCCCGTGGCGTTCATGTGTTTTGCCTTTAAAACTGAGTAGCTCCTTTGTGGTTTCCCTGAAGGCTGCTCGCTCCGCTTTGCACAGTAGATGCACCTGAGTGTCTCCGGCGGGCTCGCAGCTTGGGAGGAACGGGATGGACGGATGATCGGTCTCCTGTCAGACTGGGCTGGAAACCCCGCATCTGCCAAGGAGCTTGAGCTCTGTTCAGTGGAACCTGCTGGAACTGAAACTGACTTGTCTTGGGCCACAGGGACGATCCAAAGAGCATTGGATGGCACTGATCACATCCTGCCTTAAACTCGGCAGCTGAGACCGCTCGCTCTGGGCTTTTGCTTTTTATCTCTCCACCTGTACCTTCTCAGTCTTCTTGGCAGACTCTTCCGGCTCCTCCTGTCACTGAAATGTAGGTGTTTCCCAGTTTTCCGTCCTTGGCTGCCTTCCCTCCCCCTTCTAGCCTCCACCCTCTCCCTGGCTGATCCCCCCGCCCCCCGGTTCCACTTATCACTGTGCCCTGTGCCCTGAAACGGGCACTGCAGGCGGCCCTGCAAGCAGCTGGGTTTCTCTGAGCTCCGGTCTATATCCACCTCCCCCCCCCCACCGGGGCCAGTTACACCTGGAGGTCCCATGGCCTCCTCAGGCTCCAAAGGGTCCAAAACTCACTGTCTTTTCCCCTCAGCCCTGCTGCGGTGTTACCCGCCTCCACCAAGGGCACCATCATTCGCCAAGTCCCGCCGGGTCTCCCCCCACACAGCTTCTAACCATCCCCTTCTCCCTGTTTCCACCATTTCTGCCTCGGATCAGGCCTCCATAGATTCTTTGCTGACAATTTCAATAGTCACATGATTGGTCACCCCGCTCAGAGTCTTTCTCTATCCAATTCAACTTTTGCACTGCTGCTCCTGTAAAGTTTTTCAGATATAAATCTGAAATCATGCTGTCCTGGGCTTCACATGATTAATTTGTTCACTACGGAGGTCTGAACAGTCTTACACTCCAAAGCAAGGCATGCAAGACTGTCTGTGATCTGACTCTTGCCCGGGCCCCACAGAGGGGGGTCATTCACATAGAATACAATGTGATGGCTACCCCTGCAGTTATGCAATAGCAGGCCCGTCCTTGCTAGTCTCTCCAAACCTATGCCCTAATTCCCATTTCCCAACCCTTTATGTGAAGCCAGCCATCATTTTCCTGCCTCCGAGGTTTTGTTCACACTGCGCTCTTTGCCTGGTATCCATCCGCCACCACCAACATAATCCCTACCTTCCTCCATCTCATCCACCAGGATTCTTTTACTTTCACGATTCAGCTCGAGTCCTTTCCCTTCCCTGAAACACTCCTCAACCTTGGGACGATAAGCTGGGAAAGATTTCTAAGACAAGAAAAAGGGAGGGAACTCGTGTTAGTTGAGTACCAGCTCTGGACAAGTCACTTTTTTTTTTTTTTTGCCTGAGCCATCCTGCCACCTGTTGGCAGCTCAGTGGCAGCTCAGCTCGCGCCAGGAATCAAACCAGCGACCCTGTTGCTCAGAGCTCACACTCTGGACGGCCGCTCACTGCGGCTGCTGGCCGCTCACGCTGGCTGCTGGCTACACACGGTAGCCCATGGCAATCCACTGCCATAGGGACTGCAGTCCACGCCGTCGCC
>NW_017731421.1:2004319-2036445 GCF_001890085.2 Hipposideros armiger
AGGGAACTCGTGTTAGTTGAGTACCAGCTCTGGACAAGTCACTTTTTTTTTTTTTTTGCCTGAGCCATCCTGCCACCTGTTGGCAGCTCAGCGACTACTCAGCTCGGCTGGGACTCGAACCGCTGTTGCTCAGAGCTCCAACTCTTGAGCAAGCTCTTAACCAACAGCCACTCGGCCGGCCCTGGACAAGTCACTTTCAATACAGTATTTCCTCCAAGCCTCACAACCCTAACTAATAGATATTATTTTATGCCCACTTTACAATCAAGAAAACAGAGGCAGAAACCTTAACTCGGAAAGGTATCTGCACCACCATGTTCATTTCATCATTATTTACAGTAGCCAAAATATGAAAACAACCTAAGTGTCCTTCAATGGATGAATGGATCGAGAGATTATGGTACATATATACAATGGAATATTACTCAGACAGTAAAAAGAATGATATCTTGCCATTTTCAACAACATGGATGAACCCTGAGGGCATTATGCTAAATGAGATAAGTCAGAGAAAGACAAATACCATATGATTTCACTTATACATGGAATCTTTTTTAAAAAAAAATGCAAGCTCACAGATACATAGATCTGATTAGTGGTTGCCAGAGGTGTGTGGGCGTGGATGAAAGGAGTCAAAAGGTAAAAATAAAACTGAAACTCAAGGAAGTAAAATGGCACATCCAATTTCTTACAAGCAAGGAAGTGGCAGAGCTGTAATTCAGACCCAGGGGTCTCTTTCCCAGCAGCACTCTTTCTAGAGAACTACAAACTCACTATATCCTTAGGTTCATTGGGGCATTTGAAGTGATGGTGACTTCCTCTTTGTCTTTTGGGTTCCCACTGCGTGTTCAGAGCTCTTGATCATTGTATGATACAACCAAGCAGAGGGAGACACAGTACCTCCCCACCAACGGCTGGCGAGGGAGCTTTATCACCAAGCCCGTGAGATGCATCTCTTGTTCTGCACCTGGTTTGCCGTGGAGAGAAGGCAGGAGAAATGACACGGCAGGCCATTTCTGGTGGTGTGGGTGTGCCCTCCCTTCCTCAGAATTTGGATGGATGCCACAAGAAAATCACATTTGTATTACAAAGAAAGGACCCAGAAACAAGGAGCGAGCTGATAGAATACTGATCAGTACATTTTAACAGCTATTGAATATGGCTTCATTTCCTCCTGAGATGTCAAGCATGAGATTGAGGCAATATACCAGGATTCTTTCCTAGTTCTGCCACACGCAGTAGCGGGGTGACCTTGTGGAAATCAGTGAAGCCCCTTTCTTCAAATGTAAAACCAGGGGGTTGGATTTTATGATCTTTCAAAACTTCCCAATGGAATATTCTGGAAGCCAGACTGACAAGGAGGTTAGGGACCAGGGCTTGTGATGTCAATAAACCTGGGTTTTGATTCTTCTTCACTTTTTCACTGTGACCTTGAGCGAGTTCCTTAACCTCTCAGAGCCTCAGATGTCTGAGGGTAAACTGGAGGGGAGATTCATACCTCATAGGATCTGAGGTATGGTGAATCAGGCACGTGGCACAGGGCCTGGCACATAGTAAATTCTCACTGAGAACCTATATGTGTAGAGCCCAGCGCTCCCCCAGGGTGTGGTCCTACAGGTATAGAGATGAGTGAGAGCAGCCCCTGCCCTCAGGTAGCCCATGACCTGTGTTTATTCAGCAGAAGCATCTTCCCACATCCCCTTTGACAATGTAAGTAACACCCAAAGAAGGGATGGGGGTAAAGGAGGAGGCAAAGAAAACAAAACCTTGATAGTCATAACTAATTCTTGCAGAGTGTCTACTGGGTACTGGGCATTTGTCTGAGTGGTTTGCATATATTAATTCAGACTAATGCTTATAGCAAAAGCTGGGAGGTCGATGGGATTATCCTCACCACCCCTTTTTTCTTCAGATAGGGAAACAAATGTACAGAGAGATTATGTAATTTGCTCAAAATTCCATGGGCAGAATGCTACAGTGCAGGGATTTGAAACCAGAGCAGTCTGGCTCGAGAACCCATACTCTTTTTTTTTTTTAACTTTTTGGGGGAACAGTGTGTTTTTTTTCAGGACCCATCAGCTCCAAGTCAATACTTGTTGCTGTTCTTCAATCTTAGATGTGGAGGGCGCAGCTCAGCTCCAAGTCCAGTCGCCATTTTCAATCTTGTTGCTGGGGGCGCAGCCCACCATCTCATGTGGGAGTCGAACCAGCAACCTTGTTGTTAAGATCATGCTCTAACCAACTGACCATTCAGCCGCCCCAAGAACCCATACTCTTAACCACCCTGCTAGCCTGCCTCTTCATGGAGAATATGAACATGCAGATACAAGGGGCAGATGCCCAGTACCTGTCACCAGCTGAGTCTTTGTTCCCAGAATACCTTGCACCCACTGATCAAGTTGTATGAGAACGTGAATCAGATATGATTCAAACGAGACACTTACGAGGGCAGAGAGTCCATCAGCCTAGAGAATGGTAGTCAATAGGGTCACTGATTTCCAGCCCTTGGGATAAGCACAGAAGCTAGAATCAGGACACTTGTTCAAGTCCCAACTCCTCTAAGTTTCTCTCTAAGCTTATACTTCTTCTCTATAAAGTGAGGACAAACATCTAATTCACAGAGGTAGTTTTAAGGATTTTAAAAAATAGATAAATAATATTGGCTGATCATTTATTAGGTGCCAGGCCCTGTTCTATGTACTTTACAGATATAAATGTATTGAATTCTCACAACTCTGTGGTGTAAGGGCTCTTGTTATCATTCTCATTTTACAGAAAAGAAAGCTCAGGCACAGAGAATCTAAGTAACTTGGCCAAGGTCACACCGTTCATAAGGGTTAGAGGCAGAACCACCTCTCTGCACTCCAGTGATCGGCGGAAAACATTTTGCGAACATTAAATGTTAGCTTTGTTCTGTTCTCTCATACCCACATCTTAGGTCTTTATTCAGGCTGTTCTCTTAGCCTGGAGTGCCTTTCCGTCTCTCACCTGGCTGCCTCTTACTTGTCTAGAGCAGGGAAAAGCGGGGTTCTGGGGCTCCCAGTGGTGGGCTTGAGCCAATTATTCAATTTTCTAGAATTTGCAAGTCAGTTGTTGAGCACAGCTGTTATTAAAAATTGAATTATATAAACTTACAATTAAATAAATTATATTCAAAACAAGGGTAATAAACACTTAGAACTCACCACTTCATTACTGTATTACATTATCCTCTTATCTAGGCTGTTGGGGTCATTTCCAGCTATTGTATCTGTATGATGGAACTATTATATAATATTTTTATATTATGCTATTGTCATATATAATATACACATTCTTCCCAACTCTGCACTCAAGTGACATCGCATTGGAACTTAAAATTGGCCACAAGGGGAGTATTTACATCAGTGCAATTGGCAGGTGCTACAAAACAGGGCTTTGTGTCCTGGAGAGCTAGTTAAATATATACCAGCCCACCGTTTCCTAGCTGTGTAATCTTGGACAAGTGACTCTTCAGTGCCTCAGTTTTCTTGTCTATAAAATTGGACAGCAGTAGTGCCTACCTCATAGGGTTGTGAGAAATAATCAAGATGATACATGGAAACGTATTTAGTAGAAAGAAAGCTTGGCACAGAGTCAGCCATCAATGGATGGCCACTGTCAATATTATTATTAAGATAAGATTATTCTTAGGCACCATCTCCTACGAGTAGCCTTTCCTTCCACCCAAGCTGGGTGCCACCCTTCAGCGATTATCTCTGCCTTGACATTCATTACACTGTGCTGGGATTATCAAGTTTCTGTGCCATTTCCTTTCTTTAGAAAGTGAGCTAATTGATAAAGTCTAATTGAGTTTTCTCTTCTGAGTCCCTAGCACAATGTCTGACCCACAGTAGGTCCTCAACAGACTGTTAGATTAGTAGTGCAGAACGAGTTCAGAAGCTACTGAAAAATCAGAATTAGGAAACTGGAGCCTTCTCTAATCACATACACACTTTTAAGAAATTCTTTTCCACACCTAAGCATTATTGGAATATTGAATTTGGGGTTCATGCCTTGGGAGTACCTTATAATGAGGTCATTTGGGAATTTCAGGAACAAAAAGTCCCCTAACTTGGTGCCCAGATGGACTCACCGCACACTTGAACTCACCGCACACTTGAACTCTGTTTTATAATAAAGCTCTCAGTGTGTGTAATATGGAACCCCTACGATAGTCTTAGCATGCAAGGAGGAATATGACCAGTAACTTTCCAAACCGCTTGAAGGTAACTGGAAGTGCCTCTGCCTCAAGTATTTAGAGAAGCACAATCTTGATGTCACATCCACAAACCTGAAAGAGATTGCACATACCTGGAGTGCTTTTCAAGGCCTGTGAGCCTGTGACTGGAGGCTGATTCCAGGGGAAAGGAGGGAGAGGCTTGAAGGCACGTTGAAAAATAATTTCTGTCTGTTGTTTCTTTGTATGATCTGGTCGCTGGCTTTTGCAACGCCCAGTGATTAAAATGGCTGGAATGCTTTGCATTTTTACAGTAACATGAAGGCAGCTAGGAGGCCTGGAGCTAGGGCCAGCTGGAGGGGTCCCCGAGAGCCTACCCTGGCTACCCCTTGACCTGTCAGAGTGGCTGGCATTTGCCTTGGGGCGGAGGTTGGAGGATGGCAGAAAAGGGAGGAACTCAAAGGGGTCAGGGGTAGCTTCCACGGCTCTCTCCTCCTCTAGTCAGGTGCCTCCAGGAGCACAGCTTCTAGAAGGAAGATATGCAAGGGCCACCCACCTTCTGGAAGCCTGTGATGATTAGTGGTGATGCCTAGGAAGGATAAACAAGGATAAAGCTATCGTTTATTAAATACTGTGTGCCACATCCTTACTAATAACGTTACACATATGATCTGATTTCAGGAAAAAAAAATCAGATATCATATCACTCTCCTGCCCAAAACTCTCTGTGGATTCCTAGTGCATTTAAAATAAATTCTAAATGCCGTACCCTTCGAGGTAGCCCCCACCATTACTGCCCTTCTATCCACCGCTTTCCCTAGAGCTCATCGTGTTCCCGCCATGCTGGCCTCCTTTGCATCATTTCACCGAGCCAAGCTCAGTCCCTGCTCCAGGGCTGCCCTGCCACCTCCCTCTGCCTTCCTCAGGCCTTGCCATGAGCAGTGTCTTCTCCTTATTCAGCTTCCAGCTCAGATGTCACCTTCTCAGAGACATCTGTCCTAGCTAAAGTAGCACAACCCCCTCCTGTCACTCATGCCTCCTGTCATCCAATTTTTCAGATTTATTTTCAGTATTTATTGCTATCTGAAAAAAAGGAAAAACCTTATTTGTTTATTTTTGTGTTCGTTGTCCTTCCCAACTAGAATGGAAGCTCCTTGTGGTCAGAGCCCTCCTCGGTCTTGTTAACTGCAGCACCTAGATCAGTGTTCAATCAGTATTTGTCAAGATAATTAATCTTCACAGCACCCAACAGGCTAGACAGCAGTGTCCTTGTCTTCCAGGTGAGGTTAAATCAGGGATGCTCACGGAGGTTAACTCAGTGGCCCAAGCTCATCCCACTGGAAGTGATGTCACCAAGGTCTGTCCGACCCCAAAGCCCATGTTTTGGGATGGGTGTGCACCCCTTTCCCCCTTGGGCTGCTACTTTAGAAACTGGGGGAAAGATGGTGTCTCCATTTTAAAGGCAGGAACCAGGACACCAGCTAACCGCGAGTCCTTTAGTAGTATAATGATGATGGTACCAAGAAATGAGAATGTAAGCACTTGATGGGAACCTGCACCACTGGCGTTGTCGTCCAGGTTCTGACACCTGTGTGACCTTGGTTGAGTCAGTTGCATTCCACTTCCCCAGGGGACAACCACATTACAGTATCCCTCTCCTGCCATGAGATGAAGAGACTGTATGTTGCATGGATCACTAGAGTGGAAACCACACCGTGGAGGAATGAAACTCTCCCTGACTGTGTGTGCGCGCACACGCCTGCCCATGGGTAGCTTCAGGAATAAGCATTGGATTAGAAGCCTTCGGGGGGCTCGAGGTTGGGTAGATGTGGTTAAATGAGGAGCATAGCACTGCGCCTATCAGTGTCCGTGCAGTGCCTCCCTGGGACAGCCGGACTGCTCAGCCTCGCCTTCTGGCCCCAGAGCCAGACCCTCTCCATGCTTCATCTGAGCCAAGCAGGATCTGGGCCCTTCTCCCTAGGATAGGAGTTGTATTTTCTTCCTACCATAGAGCTTTTCAAACAGTGTTTTATTTTGATGTAATTCCAACTTACAGAAAAATTGCACGAACAGTTCAAAATTACCAGACACACCTGTCACCCACATTCCCCAAACGTTAACATAGAAGTATTACTACATTTCCTCTCTTTCTCTCCCTCCTTCATTTTCCCTCTTTCTCTCTCTCTGTGTACACACACACACACACACACACATACACACACACACACACACACACATACACGAACTGTTTAGAGCTAAGCTGCAGACATGATGCTGCTTCAGCTCTAAATATTTCAGTGGTATTTCCTAACCACATGGCCACCATCAGCTTTTGCAGTGTGGAGCAGCTCTGCCCTTGGGGTTGCATTCAAACCCCAACTCTTTCTCTTACTGTGTGCTTTTATGCAGAAGATTTTACTTCTCTGGGCCTCAGTTTCCTCATCTATGACTTGGGGGGCACCAAGAGCACCTGCCTCATAAGGCTGATGTGAGAATTAAATGAGACACCCCATGATGAGGGCTCGTCACTGTATACAATAAGTATATATAGCACATGTATACAATAAGTAAATAAAAGTGTGTTTTACTAGAAGGCTGTATTTTTTTTTCTTCTTCAAAGCGGTTTGAATTCCTTGGATTTCCCTCTCTTCTTTCTTCTTATAGCCAGTTCTCATAGGAAAAAACAAGACAGTCTCTATCGTTCATTCACCCCTTATTTGTTGAGCACCTACCCTGGATCTGACCCTGTTCTGGGTACTGAAATATAGCAGCAAACAGGACAGATGTGTCTCTGTCCTCATAGCTTGTATTTGCATGGCAGAGACGAACAGTAGACATGGAGCAGAGATGAACCATTTTATTGCATTGTAAATGCAACGAGAAAGAGAAAACCGAGTGACTGGGGGTGGGGGGAGGGGCAGGCAGGGAAGCGCCTTTGGTTAGGGTAACCAGAGAAGACTTCTTGGATGAGGTGAAAGCTCTACTAAATCCTTCTAATCTGAGAAAATGCCTTCTGGGAAAATGCCAGGCACCATTTAGTTGCTCACTAAATGTTTTCCTCATGAAATGCATCCCCCTGGTGGGGCGCATGAGAGTGTTAAATCCTCCCATAAGAGCCTAATAATGGGAGCACGCTCTTCTGTGCCACTTGCTTGGAGCGGTGAACTTCGTGTATTATCCCATCAGCCTTCCTGCACCCCCTGTGAGGTAGATACTATCAGCCTCATTTTACAGATGAGAAGATGGAGGTTCAGAGAAGCAAGCTCATTTGCCCAAGAAAAAAGAGGAAGTAATGGGAGGCCCTCTAAATGCACCCAAATTCCACCTGGAACCACAATGTCAACCCCTGTCTGCTCACAAGGGAGAAAATGGCAGGGTTTCGTTTGAGGAAAGAGTCACTGTGCCAGGCAGGCACGGCTGTCACCTGGCTCTGCCGTGTCAGCCGTGGGGTCTCAGTATAGTCTTCCGCAGCACAGAGCGGTACTGGATGGCCCCTCATGGCCCCTCCCACTGTAACAAGTGAGTTCACCTGGTTTTTTCCTTTCTTGGTTTCCTCTATGATAGAGAAATGTAACACAGAGATGGATGAGAAGTAGGAGGGGACATATGAGCTGCAGGTATGACGTGTGCCAGGTGATCACACAGAGAGTATGTCTGTGATGGGGGGTGGGGGAGGGTGCATGGTGGGGAAAGGTGGCTCCTCTGCCTCCTGACATCCAGCCCAGGGCTTTGCACACAGTAGGGGCTCAAGCCTGCTCTTGTATAAACTAGTGCCTTTGTTCTCTTTTGCCAATTAGAGAAGCAGTGGCACATCTCACGCAGCGTGCAGATAACACCTGCGGTGATACCCCGTTCTATTCCAGGACTCCTATTTTAAGCAGGCCCCTGAGATACGGGCACATTTCCAAAGCAAGGTGGATGGGAAGAGCTCCCATTGTGGTTAGTTGGCTGCATTAGTTATCTATTGCTGTGTGACAGTATTGGCACACACTCAGTGGCTTACAACACACATTATTAACTCGTGGGTTTCTGTGGGTCAGGAGTCCAGGCATGGCTTCGCTGGGTCCTCCGTGAGCCTACACTCAAGATGTTGGCCAGAGCTGCAGTTTCATCTGGGATCTGACTGAGGAAGAATCTACTTCCTTGATCGTATGATTATTGGCAACATTCAGTTTGCAGTGAACTCAGTTTCTCTCTGGCTATGGGCTGGACTTCACCCTCACTTCCTGGCCACATGCCTCTCTGCATAGGCAGCTCACTATATGGCAAGTTGCTTCTTCAAAGCCAACGTGGAGGAGAGCCTCCTCCCAAGACGGGCAATGCAGCCTTCTGTCATGTGACCACACACACGTCGTCACGTATATCCCCTCACTTTGCTGCATTCTGTTGGTTGAAAGCATGTCATAGGCCCTGTCTGCACTCAGGGAAAAAAATTATGCAAGGATGTGAATACCAAGAGGAGCGGAGCATGGGGGCCACATTGGCTCACCTCTAAACAGAGTGATCAGAATCTGAAAAACCCTAGAAATCGTTGAGTATGGAGAACACTTGAAAAGTTTAACCTGGAAAAGAGAAAAATAGTAACCATAAGCACTCCTATTGCTCTAACTGATGACTTTTTACATATGAGCTCATTTAACCTTCAAACAGCCCTATGAGGTAGATACTATTATCCCCATTTTACAGATGAGAGAAGTGGGGTACAGACAGTTCGAGGAACATGCCAAGTTGACAGAGCTATTGAGTAGTATTGCTGGGAGTGGAGCCGAGGCAGTCGGCCTCCTGAGTTCATGCCTAGCAAAGACTGTCAGTCATGAAGGGATGAGGTTGCGTTTCCCCCCGAAGACACTAGAACCCAAGGGTCAGAGCTATCAGGTGGTAGATTTGGGGCCTATCAAAGGCTCTGAGTCCACATTCCAGGGCGCAGTTACCAGGTCCCGAGGAGCAGCCGCCCAGGTTAGACTAGGCACGTGTGCTGCTGTGCACCACAGTCCCCAACCCGCCCTCCTTCTCTTCAAGTGAGGCCACAGGTCTGCCGTTGCTCCTACTCCTGTTACTGCACCATGAACTCATGGTGGCAGGAGGGAGCAAAGCTTAGTGACCAGGTGAGAAGCTCAGCGAATGGAGGAACGGAGCCACAGGACAAGTGTCAGAGCACCAGCTTCCACTATGACCTGGAACCAAGCCCCTCGCCTCCCGGGGTCTTTAGCTCCCTGCCCTGTATAATGGCCAGTTTCTGGTCCCACTGGCCCTTGGGAAGAACCAGTAAAATCCTGGATAATGGATTCACTTCTAAGGACCCTCAAGGTCCAGCTCCATAGACTAAGGGAAGTCAGATTCCTTGTGTTAGAATTATAAGACCTGAAAATCCCATTTATTTTCTTTTTTATTATGGAATATTTTCCCTCAGAAATGGTTCTGAAGGGGAAAAAAAACAAAACCCAACCCTCTGAGGAAATAGGAAGGGGAGGACTCATTATGAAGGAAAGTTTCACTGTGAGGTAAGGAGCTCTTTGTTGATGCTTTCTGTTCTGTTTAAAAACGAACGCTATTCTTGAAGGGGATGAAAAGAAAAAAGAGAAAAGGAAACAGCCTGCCGCAGATGTACTCAGAACTTTAACTCTCTGCGGGAGAAACCTAAGGCAGCCCCTGGAGGAAGGAAAATGCATCTGAAAATAAGCTTGGAAACCCTTAAATAGCAACTGTGCCTTGGCCCAGCCTCAGCACATCAACAACAATAATAAGAGCTAACACTTAAGTAGCACTTACTGTATGCCAACACTGATATAAGTACTTTACTATTAATTCTTTTGAGCTTCAGCCCAGTCCAGTGGGACAAATATATTATCATAATCCCAGTTGATCAGGGGAGAAACTGAAACCCAGAGAGGTTAGGTAACTTGCCCAAGGCTGCACAGCTCATCAGTGGCGGAGCCAGGATTCAAACCTATGTAGTCTTGTTCTAAGATTTGTGCCCTTAACCATGACCTAATCAGACCCCTCAAGGACTGACTGAGCAGGTGCATGGGTAAGGCATCATGCTAGGTGTCAGAGGGGTAAGAGAGAGGAGGAGAGAGGCACAAGGAAAGGGCAAGACCCTAGAAGTTGGATCTTCCCAGCTAGTGGAACCTTGGGCAAGACTGTGAGCGACTAGGTCTGGCAGGTCTTGGTAGCTCCAGTGCCTTCTACAATTATAAACCAATTGATGGAAGGAGGGAGAAAGGAGTAGAAGGAGGGAGAGGAAGAGAGGAAGAAAGGAGGGAAGAAAAGAAATAGAAGCAATAATTAGAATAGCAGCTAGCTGGCTCTTATCAAGTGTTTACTTTGCCAGGTACTGCTAAGTGCATTGCTCACACCATATCACTTAATCCTCATAGTAATGGCCCTATCACGGTTACTGTTATTACCCCCATTGGAAGGATAAAGAAACTGAGGAACAGGAAGTTTAGTAGCTCATCCAAGGTCACACAGCGGGTAAATTGTGGAGCCAGGATTCCGACCTTGCCGTGCAGTATGGTTGCAGTGCCCAGGCTCTTAGACCGTAACAAAAACAGTGACTATTTGAGGTCAAGGTATAAACCCTCCCATGTGCGGGGTGCTTGGTGGATTACAAAGCTCTTTGTGGTGCGATTTCCAAGGGTGGAGATGGGGACAGAAATTTCCGGGGTCCTCGGCCAGCAGTTGTCTGCCAACACGTAGGTGTAAAGTGCGAAGGTGTTCAGAGATGTAACAGAAACCAGGGCAGCCGACCGGGCACTGCTCAGAGGCCCTTTGGCAGCCTTGTCCGCTCAGGCACGGCTCCATTTCTGGTCAACTGTAACTCCTCCCCAGGACACACTCCTGAAATACCCATCTATCTCACTTACCTTCTTATCCCCGCAAGGCCAGCTCCAGCCTTGACAATTCCAGCCTGGGTCAGCAAAGCACAGACCAGCTGCCGTGTCCCACACCAGTGAGCTGGCAGCTGCTTAATTTGTACCCAGGCAGGTAGGCAAAGGAAAACAGAAATCGAGGCAGAAGGCTTCAGGGGGCCCAGGCAGGCGGCACCGTTCCTGGGCTGGACTGGGCAGTGCTGGAGACAGAACACAGAGGTTTGCTCAGCCTTACTGTTAGAAGGTGCTCTTTGTTCCGGCTCCGTCAGCCATGTTTCACTTTTCTGCCCTGGTTACCCTGTTGCAGAATGGAGCACGAGTATTTGCCCACCCTGTGTTGTCGATGGTACTGAGGATTAAAGGAGCTGATACAGATGGCATCACAGTTGTACCCTGCAAAGCACGTACAATTAGTAGTCATATTTTACCTATTAATGCATTTCCTGGAAAGGCAGTAAATCTTAGGGGTATGAACATGACCTGAGAGTTACACAGACCTGGGTTTATTTCCAGCTCTGCCACTTGCCAGCTGTGTGTCCTTGGGTAAGTCATTACACTTCTCTGTGCCAGGGTGTCCTCTCCTGTGAAGTGGGGATAATAATGCCCACTGCAGAGAGTCGCAGTGAGGATGATACGAGACAGGGCCTGGCTCATGGAAGAAACTTAATGAGGAGTGATAAGTAATTGTGTCTTACATTCACAGTTCTCCACCACTGTCGTTTTCTCAGGGCAGCCTTCTCTGTCCTCCAGGACCAGATCAGAATCCGCTGTCATAAGCCAGCACCCTCTCTCAGCTCTTTGTAGCACACGTCTCGTTTTACATGGACTGGGGTGACTGTTTGATTAATATCGGCCTCCCTCATTAGCCGTAGGGAGGTAGGGACTGTGTCTGTCTTGAGCCATCAGTGTAACCCCAGTGCCTAACACAGGCCTGGCACATCATAGGTGCTCAATAAATATTTGTGGGGTAAATTAATGAAGGAAATGAGTAGTATCCCTAATATACCAGTGTATTCCATATATTTGAAAGGGCGTATGAACAGATACGTTTTTGTTATTGTTTGTTAAAGTCCTGGAGTTTGTTTCTTTCTTTCTAAGACATAATTAAAGCATGTTCAAGATTATCTTTTAAATAGTGTCATCCTCTTTAGCTTGCTTTTCATCTGCTTTCTTGGGTGGGACTACAGTTCAGTGTAAACCCTGGGGATTATACTGCACTCAACAATAATCCTGTGAGAATGTCTCCCAGGGCAATGTCACCTGTCATGGCACGGGGTCTTAATGGGCACAGAAGGTTGAAAAATGTGTTCTTACATCACAGATGCCCCTTGCCGTTGGTCTAGAAAATTGGAAGTGAGCGTGGCCTTGTCTCCCCCTCAAATGGCGTGAACATTGAAAAGTGAATGCCTCTAAGATCGGAGGGTGAGAGCACAGTTATCTGCTTCCTGCCATAAAACTTCCTGCCTGCAGACGCTGCTTATCAATTCCTTCACCCTAATGTGTTGGACCAGCCAGGACCTGATAGGAGAAAAGCATTGTCCTCTTGGTGCGCCAGCCTGAAGACCTCGATTATAACACATTTCACCCTCCTTTGTCCTTTTAGTGTTTGTCACAGGTTTTGGGTGGTGGCCCCGTGAACCTTGTATCTAATAGTTAACTTTTCTGTACAATATGTAGTATAAAAAAAAATTAACAAATTAAATCCACAAATTCATGGATATTCTTGCTCTGGATAAACCCAAAGCTGGCATTTTAAGTTAGAGGGGGGAAAATGAGTCAATTCAAAGACAATACTAAGCAATTATTACTAATAAACTGTTAAAAGAAAATGGCAAAAATCATGCACGTGAAAAGCTAAGGTGTGAGTTTCAGAAATGCAGCAATTATTTATTTTCTTGCCTCTTTTCCCATATGCTCTCTGAGTGCCTGTCTTTTATTCTTTACATTCCAAGTGCTAGCACAATACCTGACAGGTAGGAGCTCAGTAAATTCAGTGACTGTGGAATGCATGGATGCAAAAACGATGGATGGCTGAGTGGTGGCACAGGCCTGACATCTTGGGCCCTGGTGAACCCCCTGAGGTTGGGGCCTTTCCAATGCTTTGGAAGCAACAGGGCACCAAGTTAGCAAGGACCTTCCTTCCAAAACAGGTTTCTGTGTGATGATAATTGGGAAATATAACCGGGAAAAGGAGGGTCAGCCTGGCTCCAGCCCATGACACAAAATCTAATGTGCCCAAATGCCAGTTTCCCCCCACAAGACAGAATTTCCACCTGCCTGGAATTAAGGAGTTGCTAAGAATACCAAACCCCACAGCTAGGGCACAGAGGACACTTTGGACCGAACACCCTAGCCGTGTGGCCTTGGGTAGGTCACTTAATCTGTCCACTCCTGTCTCCTTCTCTGTGGAATGAAGGAGCCATTACAGCAAAAGGAAATCTATGATCCTGGGAGGGGTCCGTTCTGAGTTTGAAACCGACAGAGAAGGCAGATGGGAGGAGGTGCTGATGAGCTGGTGCAAAGCCGGATTTGGGCTGGAGGAACTGACACTGTGACGTCCAGTGATCATCTGTGTGGTCAATATTGTGAGTGGCTCTGGGTGGTGACATCCGTGAGGTCATTTGCGGGCACTCCCAGGTTTGGTACTTTCCTGTGTGTTCCCTGGGGGGAGCAACGGGTAGCTTTTGCTACTGGGGCCCCACCTTCCTTCACACTGTGGTCATGGGAGCCTGGCCATGCCCAGCAAACAAGCAGGTTTGCTTCCACTTTAAACCCCTAGACCCCTAGCGCCACACTTTACAGTTTGCTGAATGCTTTTCATGTCCTCTGTCCCATCGGATCCCCATAGGACCCCAGAGGAGGCCACGGAGAGCAGTGCAGAGGGAGGGTGGTACCTAATTGCTCAAGACTGTGTAGCTTGGGAGAAGGAACACCTGCTGTAGGGCAGAGAGGTGACCTCAAGGTGGCCCAGAGGATTGGACTTGGAGCCAGACCCCTGTGTTCAAAGCTCTGCCAGGTGCCAGCTGTGGGACCCTCAGGAAGCGTGATCCCTTCTGTGGGCTGCAGTTTTCTCCTCTGTCAAACGGGACGATAATGGAGCTGCCTCGTAGGGCTGTTGCACTCACTGGATGAACGCCCTCTGGTACACGTTACGTGATCATATGTCGTTACCTGAAAGGTTATGCTGAGGATGTATTAAAATGATGGGTACGTTCATTTCCCAGGGCTGCCGTAACAAAGGACCACAAACTGCATGGCTTTAAACAACATAGATTTATTCTCTCATAGTTCTGGAGGCCGGAAGTCCCAAATCAGCATCATTGGGTGGAAATCTGTGAGTCAGCAGGGCTGTGCTCCACGCTCCCTCTGGAGGCTATAGGGGAGAGCCCTTACCCAGCCTCTTCCGGTTCCTGGTGGGTGCCAGCATTCCTTGGCTTGTGGCTTCGTCTCTCCAACCTCTGCTTCTCCTGCCTTCAAGTAGTCTCCTCTGTGTGTGTCACAACGACCTCTGCCTTCCTCTGACAAGGACACATGTGATGGCATTGTGGACCCACCCAGATAATCCAGAATAACCTCCTCATCTCAAAATCCTCAATTGAATCACATCTGCAAAGACCCTTTTCCCAAATAAGGTGACATGTGCAGGTTTCAGGGATTAGGCTGTGGATATCTTTGGGAGGCCATTTTTCGGCCTATCCCATGGCCCTGTATAGACAGAGTTCGCTGACCTTGTTCTAGAAGGACAGAGAAGCCACTCCCAAACCGGTCAGCTCCCACCCTCTGAATCTGCCTCCTAGAGGCCGCTCAGCTCACTCTGCATTTACACCAGGGTTCTCCGTTTTGTTAAACACTTCCTAGGACTGCCTATGTCTTCCTCACCCCCACCCCACTTCTCCCTGCAAAAGAAGTAATAAAATAACACCAACATCTGCAATGGTTTTCGACCTTCTGGTCCGGCTTTTATCTCCCTCTTGGCCCAGTGCTGTCCTCAGGGACAGAAAGAATGAGAGACATTTTTAGCTGGCAAGTCCTATTTTCCAGAGTAGGACCCTTTCTTTGCCTTAGTTTTCAGGCTTCATGGCGTTTCCAGATGTCCTAGGAGGACTTTGCCCCATGCTCTCTGGGCTAAGACAGTCTCCAGACATCCTATAGAGCCTCAAGTAAACAACCATCCTTCTCAAGGTGAACCACTCTGCTCCCCAAGCCTGGTACAGGCCAGGCCCCAAGCAACAGCTCCCCTTTCAAAGCCTGATCATGGAAACAGAGGCATGTTAGTTCCTGGGTATTCTCATTGGCTGGGGAACCTAGCACAGATGTAGTGATAAATGAGTGTTTGCCGTGGGGATGAATGAATACCACACAGGTGTTTGGGTCATCTGCTCCACGTAGAGGGTGCATCTTTTCGTGCAGTCCTCAAGCTTGAACGTGAACGAAGGGCATTGCTTATCTTTTGGTGGGGTGTTTGCAATGGCCAGTCATGCACACTTAGTATGGGCGTCAAAGTGCTGGGGATCAAAATGTTGTGTGATCCTCCCCTGCGAGGGAGGCAGGCAGATGTTATCACCTTCATTTTTAAGAAGAGAAACTGCGGCTTAGAGAGGTCAGGTATCTGACCTAACGTTAGACAGATAGTAGGTGGCAGACTTGGTCCTGGAGCCCCGTTCCCACCTAGTGCTGTTTCCGCTAGTCGGGGAGAGGTCCACTATAACAGAGGCAGTGTAGATGGTGCCAGGAGCCTAGCCGGGAAGCTAGGAGGCTGTTTCGGGTGTCTTCTCTGTCACTAAACCTGCGGGTGAACATTTTTTCTCAGGTACTCAGAATTTTAACATCTGTGGGGTGGACAACTTCAGGAGGCCAGGATGGTTACACGAAATAATAATACTCACCATTTAACTGAGCACTTACTATATGCCAGGGAATCTTCTAGGTGCTTTACATAAATTAATTCACTCCCTCCTCACAGCATCTTTATGAGTACTCTTATTCCAGCCACTCTACAGAGGAGAAAGCTGAGAATTGTTAAGAGCCTTGATTCAGAGCCACACACACACACCTATAAGCTGGGGAGCATGGAGGAATAAGGAAGGTGCTGTGTTATATCGATGGGCGAGGGGAGGTCTTTTGGATGAGGCACACACATGAATAAAGGCAAAGAGAGAGAGCCGGGTGGGTATCTAGAAAAGTTTGTAGACCAAGGGTATATCAAGTGGAAAGGCCCTGAGATGGGGGCATCCTTGGTGTTCAAGGAACAGCAAGTGAGCAGAGGGAGTGAGAGGGAGGGCAGGAGGGGAAGTCAGAGATGGTTGGGGGAGGGGCAGCTCATGCAGGACCTCATAGCTCCTGGTAAAGGATTTGACTTCAGAGTGAGATGGGAACACATTTCAGGGCTTTGGACAGAAGACTGGCGTTTGATTTGCACTTGAAAGCACCACTCTGTCTGCCCCAGGAAAAGAGGCTGGTGGGAGGCCAGGGAGGAGGCAGGGGCCTACACAAATAGCAGATGGAGGCAAGTGCAATGATCCAGGGGAGAAATGATGGCGACTCGGAACAGGGGGTAGCAACAGACGCGGTCAAACGTGGTCAATTATTACTTTATTTTGAAGGCATGGCTGACAGAATTTGCCAATGATTGGATGTGGGGTGTAAGAGAAAGAGAAAAGTCAAGGGTATATGTGATCTGGAGCTCAGCAAAAGGTCTGGGATAAAGGGAGAGGCATTAGCAAAGAGGTGGTATAATAATTGAAAGTGAGAACATAGGCAAGATCTCTAAGAAAGAAAGTATAGAAAGAAGAGGGTTGGGCATAAACTTGGGAAACACCTTTATTTTGGGGGGTAGAAGGGGGACACGATCCATCAAAATAGGCAGAGAAAAGAGCTGAAAAATTGGATGAAGCATGTTTTTCCTGAAGCCTATAAGTGAGACAGTTGAAAGAAAAGGAGTTGAAGTCCTTGAGGGAGGCTGAGAGAAGTTGAAAGACCCCTGGATTTGCCCAGAAGGAAGCTGGTACTGGGTCATCTCAGAACACTTTGCAGAAATGCAAATAAAAGGAACTGTTGAGCAAAAACATAAGGGGCTTGAAAGAAAGCCCCAAGAGAGCTATGTACAAATAATAGGAGCTTTGGAAAGAGAAAATGGAGTTACTGGAAGAGAAGCGATACTTTAAAGATATTTTAGAAAAAAATGTCCCTAACCTAAAGAACAATCTAAGTCATCTGATCAAAGGGGCTCTCTGAGTCCCAGAAAGATTAATGATACAATAAAGAGAAAGACAAAACCTGGTGATGTCTCTGAGCTCCAGACTACAGCGCAAACCTGAAAAGTGAGAGATTTACAAAGGAAAAGACAAGGAGACAGGCAACTGGCAGTCATCTACAAACTGGAATCTCAAAGACAGTGGAGCAATTTTCTCAGGCTATTGAGAGAGATGTGTATAATCCAGGAGTCTCTTAGCCAGCCATGATGTCATTCATACTAGAGGGACTTATATATACGAAGACTCAAAGTATACCATCCATCTAGCCTTTCTGAGGGAATTACTTAGGGATGTACTCCAGGCAAATGAAAGACCAATCAGAACAAAGATCTCAAAATTAGGGAAGACAAAGCATATAAGTAAATTGTGTGTGTGTGTGTGTGTGTGTGTGTGTGCGCTACGTTGCAGGGGATATGAAAGCAGTAGCCAGAGAGTACTCCTTCAAAAAATATGAAAATAAAACAAGAAGGGAAGATCATTTAAGGGATCAATCAACGCAAAACCCAAGCATGTTTGTAAGCAGAGGACAAGGAGTTGTGAGCAGGCAGGGGTGGAAGGTGTACACACATGTGTGACAGCCCTGACACACAGTAGGGAGTCAGTCAGTGCTGGTGATTTGAAAACAGGACCCCTTCCATTCCGGAAGGCGCAGGCCTTTAACTAGCGTGGATGTGGGAGGGAGGGAGAAATATGGAATTGGCTGGTAGCAGCAGAGAAGGAAGAAGGGATGGGGGAGGGGAGAGAGGTAAAGAAAAGAGTTTACTGTAGATACCCAAGGACCTATCAGAATTGCATAATTGCATAATACAGCATGTATTTTAGTATAAGTGTATTTAATTCTGTAATCTAGCATCATAACACCACTGGTGCATCATTTGTCTGGGATCTGTGTATTATTACCCATTGCGGCATAACTAGCGTAGACTTCTGAAGGAAGAACACAAAGAACTGATCATCTGGAAGTCCTAGACTGGGCACCTGGGGGAAAGCATCAAGACATTTGGTTCTCAGTGACATGACAAAAGTGGGAAATTCCCATGGAGGCAGGGATGGGCCCCCAGAACAGAATCAAGTCACTTTATAAACAGCATTGCGAAAGAATGGGGCTAGCTGTGTCATGAGCTGGACGTGGATGGACAGATTCTGAGCCGCAGAGATTCAAGCCTTGGTCCTCATTTGCTGTGGGACCCTGAGCCAATGACTTCACTTGTCTGAGCAGCAGCTTCCTCATCTATAAAAGAGGACAATGGTACAGGCCTTCCAGGGCTTTTGTGACTATCACATCTACTCCACAGGTGGTTGTGGACGCTAGATGCCAGGCACCGTTCCCAGGCCTGGGGTTTCCTTGGTAAAGACAACATTTCGCATTTCTTCCTCCTTAGCTGATGGAGGCAAGAAAAGCTGCAGGTGTAGAGCCTGGGCCTGAAAAGCAGAGAAGGTGCTCTACACCTGTCACTTCCGCCCTATCCTTTTCTAAAGTGGCCTTCCCGAGGCTCCGCCCACCAGGCCCAGCCTTCCGCCCCTTGGGTGGCAGAACTGCATGGCTCTGAGTATCTCTCCACGCCATCTCCATACTGCAAAGGTGCAGCCTTCCTTGATTTTCAACAAAACTCCCTGCAAACCTTCTGGACAAGGAGCTGGGGGGAGGAAGCTTCGTGCACGGAACCCCTGGGCTTCCAGGCCCGGAGGGAATCTTCAGCCCAGCTTGAATGGGGTCGCTCTCCATGGGCCCCGCCTCTATCAGGTTTGGCTCCTTTCCCCTCCCGGACACCCCCCGCCCCAGCCTGTGTTTGATGCATGAGCTCCAGTCACTTGGAAACACAGGACCGCACACTCAGTCGTGTGTGATTTATTTTTTAAACACCCAGTCTTCGTGTCTGTGCAGAGGTGCACAGCCCCAGGCCCCTCCCCTCCCTCAAGCGCTCTCCCAGGCTGTTTCCCCTTGTCAGCAGGCCTGTGTGCTCTCTCCCACATGTCCAGCTCTCCCAGGGGGACCTTCCCGCGTGTGCGCACCCTCCTGGCCATGTGACACCCCCCTCCACACCACGGTCACCCTCTCGCCTGGATGAGCCTGTCATTTTCTCATTCTTGTCACCACCCCAGACCCAAACTTGCCCACCAGGTTTCCTGTTTCCAATTAAACCTCATCCTATCAGGAATCCTAGGCCACTTTGTTCTGTGGTCGCCAGAGAGGGAAATGACAGCCTGCCGGGGTGGGGGGACTCCCACTGACCAGCCTGGCAGACTTAGCCGGAGAGAGATTCTGGGGGTGGGTTCAAAGCTGCGGACGCCCCGCGGCCGATGGTGACCTAAGTTTGTGGTGGGCGTGGGGTGGGCTGCATTTTCCTTCCCTGCCTTGTGATTTCTCTTCACAGCTGCGGCTTCTTGGAGCCCTAACATCCCAGCTCCCAGAGCTAATTTTAGGTTCTTGGGACAGGCTTCTTCTAAGTGACCCTGGCCCCCGCCTTTTCCCTGCGCTTGGAGGATTCATTCCGGTCCTCTGGCTCACACAATCCACGTGCTCTCACTCTCCTCTCAAATCAGTGAGGAGGAATTGTAACCCAGGTCCCCCCACCAACCCCTCAGCTCTAAGACCCTCAGGAAGCAGGAAACTGAATGGGGGGGGAGGCAGGGAGGGCAAGGGATAGGAATCCTGGAAGGACCAAAGAGGGGGAGGGTGGGGAGCGACTTCCTGCCTCCAAATAAGGAGATGATGTTTATCACCTCAGTCTTGCACGCACAGCCTTCTAACAGCCTTTAAGAGCGACTGTGAGGGAGGCGGAGCAGGGAGGATGGGAGGCAGGTATGACAATAGAACAAGTAGATGGACACCTGCCGTTATTCCTGTCCCAGTATTTACACAGCACGTCAACCTGGGCCTACTGGAGTGGCCGAGTGCAGAGCCTCACTGGGTTCTCCAATCATGAGGTAGAAACTCCATTGTGTTTTGAAGTAGAAGAGACAGGTGTCATGTGCTCCGCGCCTCTGATTCCATAGCAGAGGGAACTAAGGCCCAGAGAAGAGATGTGACTTCCCCAAGGTGGGGTCTCAGACCAAGGTCATGTGAAGGAAGGCAAGACCCTGGGCCAAGACTAGAACCTGGGCCTCCTGCCCTCCAGCTCAGACACCAAGCTGCTTTCTTGTCACTTGAGAGCAGCTCGCCGATTCCTCCACCACCATCAGCAGTGGGGGCATTGGGTACCGCCTTCCCAAACTTGCTTCCTCAGCGGCCTCAGCGGCCTCCTTACCAAGGATGACGTGGAAGCTCTGAGTGGAGGGGCGGTCCAAGGGGAAATGAACAGGCCGCCTGCTGTGGGCCCCAGACTGGACTCCGTGAGCTCTTCCAGGAACGGGAGGAGATGCCATGTCTGCACTTGATCTTGGTGTCTGCCAGTTCATCAGGAAAGTTGATTGAGAACTGGGCCCGCTACACCAAATTTTGGAAGCATCAGTCATCAAAAACCATGCCCGGCCATCAGCAGTTACTGTTCCCTTTCCTCAGATTCTTCCCTACTATTCAAACTTGCTTTTCCATGCCCTGTTTTCCTTCCCCCTTTCAGTTGCATTCAGTTCTTTGCCCTCCATTTTGGGCTCTCCTCATGTAGGGAAGTAAATAAGAGATTTCTGTTGGGGCGGAATCTTCCAGGGGCCTCACAGGACCTCTCAGCCTCCCAGCCACTGGTCACTCCTGCCACTCTTTTGATATGCTGGGTCCCTAAGGCACTACTGTGTGGCTAAGAGCATGCAGGCAGACAGAGTGGTTTTAAGTCCCACTCTGCCTCAGTTTCCACATCTGTAAAATGGGAATAAATAGTGTAGGGCTCTTGTGAAGATTAATGAGTTCACATAATATATACAAATGTAAAAATTCACCAAGCAGTACTCGTAAGATTAGAGCAGTTTATTAATTTATTGTATATATGTTATACTTCTTAAAAAGATGAAATCAGCTCATGCATTTAAATTAGTTCATTTAAAGCATTCGGCGTCTGGCACATAGTAAGTGCTCAATAAAGGTATTGTTATAGTAGCTATTATTGTTTAACCTTGGTCCCTCTGAAGACTAATTATTTCTTGCTCTGAAGTATTTAGAATAATGATAATATCTCCTATTTGACTAATGCTTTCCAGTTTACCAAGCATTTTCCTTTGCATTCTCTCACTTCCGGCGATTACAAAAGCCCTTTTGGATGGCCACTCTTTCCCCCCACTTTACAGATGGGGAACCTGAGGCTCAGGAAGATGGAGTTGACTTGCCTAGATCATCCAGCCAGCAGATGGAGAACTAGGACATGCCCCCAAGTTCACGTGACTCTCAGGCGAGGGCTCCACTCCACCTTGCTCTGCCCCTCACCAACTCTGTTCCCAGATCCTACCCAACTTCCTGGTTACAGGCACTGGGTTTCCTTGACCCCGGGGATCTCTATGTCCTAGGGAAGTGACCTATGCAAGGTCCCACGGCTTAATACACCAAACTTGAAATAAAACTGACGTCTCTTGAATTTCCAGTCTGGCACTATTTCCTCCACTACCTTTTATCTTGTTGGCCTATTTCCAATTTCAATGCATTATAACAAAGAGAAGGACTTTTTTATTTGTTGTTCCCACTGAATTAAAGGAACCAAAGCCATTGCATCAGGAATTGGGATATATTACAACATGGGTGAAGATCGTATGGACATGGCGCAAGAGGGTTCCAATTCATATTCCGCTGCTACAACCATCGTGCCTGTCACTCAAGTTACAACTTTGCATCATGCAGTTCAAACCCCTGGCTCATCCCTTCTTTAGGAAGACGGCGCCCTCTGGAACCTGTGAGATGGAGAAAACCAATGTTCAGATACCCACACAAAACCCCACTGTGAAGAAAAGACATTGGGGTGCTGCTGAGGGTCCTCAATCCAGTTATCTGCCTCCTTCAGAAGCTCCCCTGGACTCTGCTTTCATGTCCCGTGCTTCCCACCCCCACCCTGACAATCCCCTGATGCAGTTATTTTAAGGAAAGTTCCACAGGCAGAAACCTCACAGGAACACTGATGTTTGAGGGTTTGGTCCTTCCTGCCTCCCATTGGAGACTGGTTTTGAGGTTGTTTCGCTGAATCATTTGGCAAAAAGTAAATAAATAAATGGAGGAAGGAAATCTTGTTCAAAAGGAATTCTCTTGCCTCCCCCAAAAGACAAAGCAGCTGTCATTACCAAAGGAACCTGTCATACCTGGCCTCTCAGGGGTCATACTTCATCCTCGGAGTTCTCAAGCAACCCCACCAGAGAACTTGTCAGTTCCTCTAAGCCAGCGATTCTCTACCTGTGGGTCGCGACCCCTTTGGGAGTCGAACGACACTTTCACAGGGGTCGCCTAAGACCATTGGAAAACAAAAAGATATTTACATGACAATTCATAACAGTAGCAAAATGACAGTTATAGAGAAGCAACGAAAATAATTTTATGGTTGGGAGTCACCACAACATGAGGAACTGTATTCAGAGGTCGCGGCATTAGGAAGGTTGAGAACCGCTGCTCTAAGCGGTGCTCAAAACTGGGATGCCAACCCTCAAGGTTAAGATGGCTGCATCCCAGGGCCTCTGAGTGGCCTGACTTTGCTGTTGTCCTTCCCCACCCCCATCCCCACCCCACCTCCACCCAGAGCAGGAGAAGAACAGGAGTGACCTGCCCCTGGGGCCTGACATCCTGTCAATGTGCCGGGCTTAGTTTGGCTTCCACTGGCCACCCCCTTGCCTCTCGCTCATGTCCCATCACTTCCCTGGGCTCCTCTCCCCCATAATAATAAAAAGACTCAGAGCTCTTGATAACCATCTAGTCCAGTCCCCTCCTCTTGCCGACATGGAGACAGGCCAGGAGAGCAGCATGACTGACCTGGGTCACGTGGCACCTTTGTGCAGAGTCAAGGCCAGAATGGAAGACAGAGTCAGTGGACCGTGACCTCTAGAGGCTGGCAGCAGCCACCTTCCTCTGCACTGGAGAACTGGCTGGGACTCCATGTGCCCCAGGAGTTCCCCCTGCTAGAGAGAAAGGGCAGGGAAGTGAAAGATTGACAGAAACATGCAAGGAGACGCCTTGCAGCCTCTTGACCAACTTTGAAGTCTCCTGGTCCATCGCTATGGGTAGAGTCTTCTTAAAGCATCTCACTGAGCATCTCTTTTGTCCCACTGGAAATCCTTCCAACCTCAGCCCCAGTCCACTCCCAGTATCCCTGGCATTCAAGGCCTCTGACATTCTCCCCACCTTCTTCCCTAGCCCGTCTTAACCCTGCCTCTCTCAACCATGGTAGGAGGCAGAGAAACCACACCCTGTACCTGGTGTGTCCCAGGAGCCTGGGTGTTGGGATTGGGCGAGGTGGACATGCCAGTGGGTACCCTGTATGTGCCCCTGTCACCCTCCCCTATTGTGGTGGGAGAAAGGTCACCTCTGGAAGGCACTGTCCCTCCCGCGCTCACTCTGAGCCCCTGGTCCCGTATCTCACCATCTCTGAGCCCCGTTTCCTCGTGTTTGTGTGATATTGCTTCCCACCTCACCCCCTTGAGAGGAGGAGTGGTAATGGTATGAGTTAGAGAAAAGTAAAGCTTTGGGCAGCTCAGTGAGTAAGTGCTCGCTTCTCTCCCTCACCTGAAGGGCAGGCCAGAGGAGGCGAATGGAGGGAGAGCTCTCTCCTGGAATGTTTCAACTCCAGTGGAAGAGGGAGGGCCTCAGGAATGTGCGAGGCACTGGCTGGTGCGGGGTTGGGGGGGGGGAGCTTACAAGAAGCAGGCAAGTGTGGGCGGGAGCATCCTCCTCACTACCAGCTCTGTCTAGACAAGCACCTCAGAATTGCCAGATCTCAAGGTTGGGAGGAACCACCTTTCCAAAAGGTCAAGTCGTCTAGTCAGAGGCTGATTTGAAAACACTCTTCTGTTGGCTTGTCCATGATCCAGAATTTCATCCCAACCACATCATAGCAAGACCATGATTTTCATTGTCAGCTCGTTGTTGCTGAGCTCATGCTACGTTTCCTGGGTTTCCTCACATTTGGCCTCCTTTAATCCTCCCATGAGCCCCAGAGTCTGGCCACCATTTTGCTGCACAGGGAACTGTGCATTGAGAAGGTTAGATCATTTTCCTAAGGCCACACAGCTAATAATTTCATTTCACAAACATTTGTCGAGCACCAGGTATGCGCCAGGTAGGCCTGGAAATTCGGCAATAAGCCAGGTAACCTGGGTTCCCAGACTACCCTGGAGTGAGCTCCGCCTCTCCCTTACAGCCTCTTCTATCTGGAAAACCACAATTTAAAACAGGGCTTGAATAACTGAAAGATTATAAGAGGTTGGGATAAAATCTTTTTTTTGTTTGTTTTAACAGTACAGGGATCTCTTAATTTTTACATTTATGCCATGAATTCATAGGGAGTGGGTTCCAGCAGTTCAGGCTTCTTTCCATTGGTCCTCACAATGTGCGCTTTTTTGGGCGGGGCAGGCTGGCGTTTCACTTGAACCCAGGTGCCTTTCTCTTTGGCTTCCTTCTTTTTCTGATCATTTTCCTTCACCCATTTCTGGAAGCCATCTTGGCTCTTTGAGTGCTTAATATGCTCAATACAAACATTAATTCCCTTGGCAAGAATCTTGCCCTTAATTTGTTTCCAACAATGCCAACTGCATGCTGGGTAACATTGTAGACCCTTCCGGTTTTGCCAGGGGAACATGTGGGGCATTCCTTTTTGAACAGTGCCCATTCCCTGATGTCTACAATGTCACCTTCCTTGTAGATGTGCATGTAAGTGGCCAAAGGAACAACTCCATGTTTTCTAAAAGACCTAGAGAACGTAGAGCAAGGCGTCTCACCTTCCCCTTTGTGTTGGTCATTTTGACGACTTACTGGAAGATGACGGTCCTCTCCGAAAAGCTGGGATAAAATCTTGAGTAAAACTTAAAACATGTGAACAGTGGTTCTCTGTGGGGCAATACCGTCCCTCAGGATGCAGTTTGGAAGCTGGTGGACAGACTTTGTCATCACAAGCAATGGGCACTTAGTGGAAGGGGACAGGGAGGTGAACGGGACAGTCCAGAGCTAGCCTGCACCCCACAAGGGCCCCGGACTATCCCAGCAGACACACCAGAGAGGCAAAAACCAATTTGTAGTTATCTGAACCTAGAGCCAAGCTCCCCATTAAATTCAAACACAAAGCATTTGACCGGGAAGCAGTTTGATGTACACCCTTTCCTCCAAACAATGCAACTGCCCTGTAAATTTAGGGAAAATTTCGCTTTGTTTTGTTTGAACCTTACTGAGAGTTGTTTCAAAAAATCATGTCACTGATGGCCTTTGAGTTACTAAGGAAACATCTGAATCAATCCACATTTGGAGCTCCTAAATTCATGGTGATTCAATGCATAAGCGCAAGCATCAGACTATTGCATTGTCTTCCAGTGTATTCATGAGTGAGTGTTTATAAATGGAAACACATTATTTTATTTCACTTCTGCTATAAATTATTTCTCTTTGATTTCTCCTGTCTATTACATTTAAGGCACCCTATTAATTTTTAAACATTGTTTCTGTAGGTTAACTATGAATTTCATTTTGATATAGTATAAGGGGCATCACAGGATATTTGCTATTGAAGGGGGCATTGGGTGTGAGAAGGTGGGGGTGGGGCCACTGAAATAGGTGAAGGGTCACCAGCAGCAGAAGCATGATGAGCTCTTCTAGTCACTCCACTTGAGGACAGGGAGTAGAGGGTCCTTGGATGGGACTTGGACTTGACTTGGGGCATGATTTCCCAGCCAAGAAAATGGTTTGTCATTCGAGTAGATAACAATGGAAAGACCACTGAGGTTGGTATCAGAAGACGTGAGTGAATCTTGGGCCCACCACTTCCTGAGGTTGACACCAGGCAAAACCTTCCTGGCCTTTGTCCCTACATGGTAAAGGGAGCACCTTGGACCAGACGAGGTGATCTTGTGGTGTAACTCTTCACAGCTCTAGGTCAGTCTTTGAGGGCTCTCAAGATTCCTTATGCTTCTAGAACAGCTAATGTGTCTGGAGGCAGGGGGTGGAGGTGATACGAGCATCCACTCAGTTTGATCCTAGCTATGCCATCTTGGACAGGTCATTCGATTTCTCTGGGCCTTAGTTTTAGCCTCAGCAAAATGGGAATTAGAGTGATCCTACCTCATTATAGCATTGTACCTCATTAGGTAGCATTTGGGGTTTAACAAGATGGCGTCTCCAAAAGGTGCCGGAACCGGTAGTTCTCCATAAATGGTAGATGTTAGTTCCCTTCCTCCAACCTCCCCCACCTTCCTCCGGCTCACCAGCCCAGTTCCCAGCCTCTGTCCCCCACCCCACTCTCCTGTTCCTTTCATTCCAGAGCTGGGCTGGGGAGGGAGGAAGTGGGGTCACAGCTTTGGTCTCACATGGAGAACAAAGGTTACAAGTCCCCCTACGCTGGGGAGTTTCCACCTCTCTCTCTGGCCAGCTGTGGGGTCCGTGGGGAGATAAGTGACTCAGATAGGGAAACTTTCTGGAATCCTCTCTGGTCCTGGCCCAAGGCTCAACCCACTGGGAAAAGCAGAGGAAAGTGGGATTCTCAGTTTGGAGATTCTGCACAAAGGCTTGGCCAATGGTGTTTGAGACTCATCTTCCCTTTCAGCAAGGGCTGCAGGTACAAAGGAATCAAGGTATAAACTGAATGGTACGTTCAGAGAGCATTTGAGAACTTGCTGGAATTCGTAATGTAGATCTGAGTGAGAGGCAGAGGGGGCCAGGTGCAGGAGCCTGTTGGCCTTGCCAGGGCCTGAATCTTCACGTGGCAGGAAGTCTGCAGTAACAGAGGATGGCTCAGGCGGCTTTGGGGAAGTCCACTAGTCCAGGGCTGGGAGGGTGACTGAGGAAGAGGGAGGAAACACAGGCACCTGCCTCTCTCAAGAAGCCCCCTACAGGGCACCCTTGGCAACAAGACCTTCAGACTCTGGAAGTCTTGTGCCTACCAAGGTGCAGTCATTCAGGCCAGCTCTTCTAGAAGCCATTTTATGTCAATAGGCATCAAAACTTCCTTCCAGGGGTGTGGTGTGCCAACTATGCCCAGCTGAGCCTTGGGGAAGCATCTTAGGATGAGGGGAGGTTGAGCTGGCCAGCCCTCGGCGCCTAACCCTGTGTCACAATTGGACATTGGTGGCTTGGGCCTGAGGAGACGCAGTCCTGCCCACAGGGACCCACCTTCCAGTGAAGACCAACAATCGAGGAAGGGCATGACCAACTCCATCCATGAACGTGACCCTGAAGTCCCTGGGAGTGGGAGGGGGCACCTCTCCCAGCCCAGGGAGGACAGGGGCAGCAAAGGCTTCCTAAAGGAGGTCAGATTTGTGAAGAGTCTTGAAGAAAGAAAGGGGACCAGCTGGTTGTAGAACAGGTGAGGAGGGCATTCCAGGCTGAGGGAGCAGCTCCTGAGAATCCCTGGAGCTGTGGACCACCACCGTGGTCTGGGAGCTTCAAGTGGTTGTGGAAAAGTATCGGGATGAAAAGAACTGATTTGGAGTCGGACACACCTGTGTTCAAATCACAGCTCTGCTGCCTACAGCCCGTCACCCTCTCGGAGCCTCAGTTTCTCATCTGTAAAGGGGATACTTCCTCATTAGATGGTAAGCTACCTGAGGGCAGGTATGCTATCTCTCTTGTTCGCTCTGGTAAGCCCAAGGCCTGAAACAGTGCCTGGCCCAGGGCGAGTCCTCGGTCTGTGCTTGCCGAATGGTGATTGGATGAAAGACACAGTCCATGTGAGGTGTCTGGCTCAAAGTAGATGCTCAAGAATAGGGATGCTTTTGAAGAATGGGGGTCATAGAGGACTTTACGGATGAGAATGAAAAGGTGGTGGGGACCGTGGAGGCCAGAAATTCAGACTTTTTCTGTTAACAGTGGGGAGCAATAGAGGTCTCTGATGGGCACCAGGGTCGCTAGGTGTAAGCCCCCGCTGGGGAGTCTGATTGTGCCTGGGGCCCTACCTGTGGTAGAACCAACCCTCCACGAGACCCTTCCTGGGAAGGGTCACTGTCACCGGGTGGTCAGGATCTTGCGGAGGCACGTCTGGAGGCGGCCTGAGTCAGGAACTTGGGATTTCTGAATGTCAATCCCTTGGGTTGGACCTCAGGACTGGGAAGAAGCATTGCCGGCACAACTTGGAGTCACGGGGGTCGGCTCCACAGGCCTGCAGGACCTATGACCTTTGACCCTTCATGCGCTCTGACCTCTCCCTGCCGGGCTCTAGTGTTTGGTTTGCTGTCAGGAAAGTAGGGTTCAGGCTGAGATGAGGAGGGGGGCAGTGCTGCTGATCAACTTCCATCATGTGTGTCTTACTCAGAGACCCTGGGAGCTCCCCAGAACCAGGGCTGCTTAAGTCAGGGGTTGACCCTGAACAACATGGATTTCCTCCTGGCGCTGAGCCCAGCCTGAGAGCATCCAGCTGAGGCCAGAGCTTTCCCAAGTGTCCTCGGCTTCCCCCTTGATGGGTCCTCCCTCCGGCTCTGCTCCCTCCATTTCTCCGTTCCCACACCCCTTCTGTCAGAGAAGCCAGCTCCCGCGCTCCCCCGGACAAAGTGGGGAATCCCGGCACTTCAGCTGTGCCTGTGGCCACCTCTGTTTCAGAGCCTTTCCTGGATGCAGAGGAGGGTGACAAAGGAATCAGGACCCTGGAAGGGGTATAAATGACTGGGCATGGACTGGTCTGTCTGTAAGATAGGACTCATAGGGCGCTTCGGAAGGTTACTGTGAGGATGAAAGGACACGAGGCTCGGAAGGGGACAGAGAGAGATGGCACGTGGCACGTGCTCAGTAAGAGGCAGGTAGTAGTAATAGTAGTAATAATGGTAGTAGTGATAGTGGTGGAGACAGCAGCAGTAGCAGTAGTAATGGTCCTTTATCAGATGTGTCTTTTGGGCGCTCCTTTTCCCCTTGCCTCATTGGCTGTTCCGTCTCACTCTTCCCTGCTCCTTCCTGACCATCTCTCTGCCTCTTCATATTGGCTGGGGACTGGGGCCTGGGCTCAGGGCTCTGTCCACCTTCTCTTCTCTCCCTGCACCCACACCTTCACTTCTTTGTTGATCTCACACAGTGCAGGGAAGTCCAGGAAAGGGAACCCAAGCGTGTCACCAGAATGGAGTTCTGGTCATTTACTAAGCCAGAAGAGTGTCATGTGATGGCTCGGGAAGGCTGAGGGAGACAGAGGCCACAGTGTCCCTGGGGAGGGGGGTTGGCACCTGAGCCAAAGACCAGGGGCTACTAATGGTCCATCTGAGTTGACCCCATGCCACCCAGGAGCCACCTCCCTGCTGTGGGAGGATAAGGCATGGACCCACTTGCCCATAACTGCTCTGTCCTAGTTTCCAAGGTCACTTTGCACCCAGCTTGGTCTAAGCACCTTCCAAGTTGTATCATGATTATCTACATGGCAGTTGGTCTCCTCCCGAAAGGCACTGAGCCCCAGGAGCTCATCTTGGTACCCCCAGGAATAAGCCCAGGGACTGTAATATAGACAGCATTCCTAAACGAGGGATGAATACATGACTATTCTCATTCGCCGCTCCAAGGAAAAGAAGAGTGGGACTCAAGTTTAGTACTGTTGGTGTTGGACACTCTTCGTCGACTGAACCCTGATCACACCCCCGTTAGTTCTTGTTTTCATAACAGCTCTGAGGTAGTTGACGTCAGCTTTGTTTTATTAATGAGAAAACTGAAGGTCAGAGAGGATGCCACCTGCCCAAGGTTATATAGCTTATAGTGGGCAGAATTTGGTGTTTGAACCCAGATCTGTCTGACCCTAAATCTCATGCTCCTTCACTTGGGCCACCCTCTCTTGAATGAAGATTTAGTGAGTAGCTACTATGTGCGCACCACTGCGTTAAGGCACTTTAGGTAAGTTGTTCTACTTAATCCTTGTATTATGAGACCCATTTTATTCCTCTTTACAGATGGAGAAACCAAGGGTCAGTAAGATTACTGCCTTGCCCAAAGTCATTCAGCTGCTAAGTTTCAAAGCTGGGTTGGAACCTGGCTTTGTTTGACCCCAACACTTTTGACCCCCAACTCTTTCCATTGCACCACAACGCAGGACACAAGGCAGCGTCCAGGATGTGTGACTCCTGGCAATGGGTACAGGCTCTTGAGGGCTAGGCCTCAGATTGAGTCTCCCTTGCACCTGTTAGGTTTGTGCTGTCCCAGCTTTGCAAACTGTGGCCGGCGTACCCTCACCTTGGCCAGGCCCGGAAAAGAATCCCAGGAATCAGTGTCCAGGGTAGGCCCAGGACAGGTCGGTCACCACAGCTGGAGGAACAAGGCCAACAACATGCCTCTCCACTGACAATGGCTCATGAGTTCATCTCCAGGTACCGGAGGCTACTCGCTGCATAATTCCAACTTTGGTGCAGAGGGTTCAGTTTAGCAGTCTGGTGGGTGATTAAGAGCTCAGACTCTAATATCTGAGTTCTTGCATTCAAATCTAGGCTATTCACTGCCTGTATAATCTTCAGTTTGTTCCCCATTCCTTCGGAGTCTTACTTTTACTCATCTATAATGGGGTTAATAATAGAACCTGTCTCCTAAGTTCATAGATTAGTTTAAATGAGACAATGTGGATCGCATGCTTGGAACAAAGCACTTGACCAGTGTTCAATAAATGGCAGCCTCAATTGTAATTATTTTTTAAGGCACATGCGTTAAGAAAGACTGAACAATTTATTAAGGCACCAATGAATGGGGGGAATAATCCAGGCCTCATGGACAGCGTGTCCCACCTTTTTCTTGGTCTTGGAAGAAGAACATTGGACCTGGAGTCCAGAGATTCAACTTCAGTCTGTCTGCGTGGCCTCTAGCAAGTCATTGCACCTCCCCACCTAGTCCTGCTCACCTAAAAAAGAAAAGTGGTGATACTGAAACCGGCCCTACTGAGCCCCTAGTATTCCCATGAGACTTGAAGGAAATAGTAGGTATGGAAATGCTAAGTACAGCACAAAACTCTGCAGAAATGCTAGCTATTGTGTTAAGATGGTTTCCCCTTTCTTGTCCCCCACCCCGCCCATGCTCTCCCCAGCCAGCAAGTCTCCCTCCCACCTCTTTTTGGCTCTCGGCTACCCTGGAATCTCAGTTGGTTCCCAGAAAGAATTTGGAGCACAGCATAACTTGTCCAAAGGTTGCGTCCAAAGTCTCCGGCAGCTAAGCCTGGCCCCAGCCCTTCCTCCTTGAAAACGTCTGGCCTGATGAGAAAGAATGTAGACTGGCAGTTCAGTCCCATTCAAGTTCACAAGCGTCTGTTGAGCATCTGCTCTGTGCCAGGCCCTGGGCACTGAGGATCTGGGGATGAGTAAGAAGGTCTCTGCCCTCAAAAGCTCATAGTCCAGTGGAGACATAGTCACATCACAGACAAAGGACGATGTAATACAACAGGGGAGGGTAGTGCTATGACTTGGAGTGCAGAAGAAGGCTCTGTACATGGCCTGGGAGGATTAGAGGAGGCTTCCTGGAGGAGGGGCCATGTGAGAGGAGCTGACTTTCACCCAGTCATGTCTAAATATGGACGCCTTCACCATACTAGAACCTTTGCATGCTGGTGGTCATAGGTTTCCAACATACCAAGGTAGAGGAGGCTTTAAAATATTAATTTCATCCAGCTCTCATTACAAAGGGGCCTGGAGAGCTGAAGTGACTTTCTCAGGCCACCCGCTAGGTGTGCTGGAAACACCAGGCAGCTTTTATGTGAAGATCAGTGTCTCTTCTTGGACATCCATTTCCAATCAGACCAACCACCTGGGAAATGACAC
>NW_017731421.1:2038634-2186424 GCF_001890085.2 Hipposideros armiger
GGTACCTATCTCCGCGCCGGGGATAAAATGCTGGGCATCCAGTAAGCAGACACAGACTAGGATGGGGCAGCTGGCACACGTCAGTGTCCATCGGTGGCTTTCTGTTACAGGTCAGCTTCAAAGGGGGCTCCTGGGAGTGCCTAGCCTCTCAGAGGATTTCAGGAAGCTTCTAGGTCTGAGGCCCCAGAGAGGGGAAAAGGTTTGTCCTGAGTAACACATTGACAGAGTTTTTTGTTTTCTATTACAGTGAAGAGGAGATAGCATCTGAGCTTCATTGTTCCCTAACTCCTGAGGGGAGGGTAGTAATGTATAAACCATTCTGGCAGCAGGTTTGCACAAAGGAGAGGGAGTGAGAGCAAGGAGTGGCCTGGGAGGGCGTGAAATGGGTCGCCTTGTTAATAATCCCTTCACCAAGCTGGCGAGGTACATCCGACTCTCTCCAAAAACTCGCTTGCTCGAGATCATAGCTGGAGGTGTGCAGAATCGGCATTCAAACCCAGGTCTGTCTGACCCCAGAGCGGGGTTTTCCATGACACCTGCTGCCTCTGAATGCCACCAAGTAGAAAAAGTGGCCTCCAAAGAGGAGGCTTAGACCCCAGGAAGACCAACTCACTGCCTCCCCAGGCTGTCTCAGGTCGCCTGGTCTCCAAGAGGGAAAGAACAGGGTGGGAGTGAGGGTAGAAGAGGTTGACCGCCCAGGTGGGCTTTCAAGCTCACCTGTACTAATTGGAGCCCCTGGTGAGGGATAGCTGAAGACTCTTATCACCTGAGCCTCAGGGATACACACAGCCCTATGTCTGCCTGTGTGGGAAAGTGACTTATCTCTGCTGCTCTCATTTTTTAAATGTGCCACCACTTTGGTGAAATTCATGGAACCCATAAGACTTAATATCTTTCTGAACGTGTCAGCACAGCCAGCAATAGCAGAGGCTTAGCCGTCAGCCTCTCCGCTCGGTCTCTCTCTTCCTCTGGTGTCCCCTCCCCTCTCCTCTGCCTCCAATCTTGCCTCTCCTGTGTGCTCTACCCCTGCTTAGGCTACTAGCAGGTTACTAGCTGGTTCAGGGCGCCAGGATGGCCCAGAATTGTCTGACGCAAAGGCCAGCCAATGATCGCTGCAGTCCTGTCCTGCCGATGAGACACCGTACGGTCGGAATCAGAGCAGGAATATTCGGCTTTAGACTGCTGTGACTTCTAATGGGCCTATCTCCTCCACCAGCCCTTAGGAATCCATCAGCAATTTCCTATACTTCCCAAAGCCACATAGGAATCATACCTTTGCACTCATGCAGGGGGTTGCCTAAATAGCTAGCCTTAGAAAGGCTGATTATCTCATATTGATCAGTGATTGAAAATTGTAGAGCTCTTTGATTAATCCAAAGGGTTTGATTGACTTATAATCCTTTATAATCATTTAATAGACAATCAGCTGTGTTACTTTGGGTAAGTTACTTAGGGTCTTTGTTTCTTCCTCTATAAATGGAAGTTAATCATACTTCCCAGGGTCCTTGTGAGGATTAAATGAGCTAACACTTATAAAATGCTTAGAACAGTTCCAGGGACATGGTAACTTTTCATTGTTAGCTGTTTTTGTTTGTTTGTGTTGCTGTTCATGTCATGAGTAGAAGGAATATCTTAAAGCAAACTGTAGATTGTGGGAGAGTTGGCAATAAAGTAAACCGCTTATTTTGCAGATGAGAAAATCAGCCCAAGGAGATGCCATGGGCTTTGGACTCAGGCAGAGCTAGGTTCAAACCCCAGCTCGCCTGCTTCCTTACTGGGTGGCCTTGGGTGAATTGCTTTTCTCCTCGGAGCCTCTGTGTCCTCATCTTTAGAACGCGTCTCTGCTTGGCCCAGCGTAGGCAAACCACAGCTCCCATAGCGATGACTAGCACGTCATTTCCCATCCTTCCTGAGCCCTCTCTCCTTGCCTCAGCCGCCGAGCTAGCCAGTATTGAAGCTTCAATTTGAGCCATGTTTTCTGCCTTCTGTCTTTGGCTTTTCTGGAAATTTCTGCAAGACCCTATGAGAGCCCAAGCAGAGGCCCAAGACCCATCCTGGGCTGTGTGGCCAAGTGACTGGTGCTTCAACTTCCTATCTGGTAAAATGGGAAGTTTTAAACTAAAAATGGAAATACCTAGGTTAAAAAACGAATTTCGTCTTTGCTTTAACTTGGCTATCAGTGGGAGTTTGGAACCCTTTGATTTGGGACACTTGTTATAATCTGGTCAATCACAGACCTTGGAGAGGCTGTTTCTTAAAGAGACCCTGTGAGAAATCATGCATAAAGGGGATACTGTCTCCTGTTAATTTATCATTGGCAAATAAAGGTTTGTACTAAAGTGGAGAGTTTTGTTTAATAGTTTTTTTTTAAAAGCCTGCCCCACAAGGGAAGGGCACACATTAGTATGGTATGATGATTAAGAACTGGGCTCTAGAGTCACAATCCTGAGGTTTCAATCCCAGCTCTGGCACTTTCAGCAAGGTGCATAACCTGCCTGTGCCTCAGTTTCCTCATCTGTAAAACAGGGACATTAATATCACTGCGTGCGGTTGTGTGGGGACTGAATGAGTGGGCCAATCTCAAATGCTGAGAACAGGTCCTGTGTAAGTCCCAGCCCGTTATCGTCACCCCTGCATCTCTCCCATCCTCCCCAGTGTTTTGGGGAGACATTTGGACCCCATTCTTGATTCTCAGGATAGACAGCCAGGGTCTCTATTGTCCCCAGCCACCTGGAAATAAAATTAACTGAACCCAAATGGGAACATTTATCTATAGTGCCCACCCTACTGGGCCCCAAATCTACTCCTTCCATCGCTCGGCCAACTGCCCCAAAGGCTGTGACCTTTGTCTCTCAGAGAAGCCCAAGGTTGGAATGGACCGTCAAGGTCAACTCTTCTGACCACTGTTTGGATATTGGGGCCTGTTCGCTAACTGGGGTCTGTTCTCTTCAGAGCTGCCCTCACATCTGACTTTGAGTGCTTCCTGTGACAAAAACTCATCACACCCGGGACGCCCCACCTCTCCTCCAGGTGGCTCTGATTGGGAGGAAAATTCCTCCTGAGCTGAGCTCAACTCTGAGTCACGGCAGAAGCAACGCGGGTCGCATCATTTCCCGCTAGTGAACTTCCGCTCTTTCCTCACTGTCCCCAGGGTTATGTCCAGACTCCTAAGACTCCCTTCCCTCACACCCACGGGCCCTCACTTCTTCTCCAGCCTCTCCCCTACAGCCTGACACTCCAGCCGCACTCCAGGTCCCATCTGCTTTTAAATGTGGCATCGCATTTCATAACTCCATTGCTGCGCACATGCTTTCTCTCCCCTTCTCTGATTAACAATCCCCTACACATTCTCCAAGGCTCAGATCAAAACCCGTCTCCTCCAGGAGCCTTGCCTTCTCCCCAAAAGGCTTCGGGGTTTCAGGGTTCCATTCTCTGAGAGTTTCTCTGTCACTTCTCATTTTTCACTGTAATCGTGTGTCTACGTGTCTGTCTCCCCCACTAGTGGCAGCTCCTTTTTTTTTTTTTCAACGTGATACCACGCCTCTCCCCAGGCCTAGTTTAACACCTGTGCAGAAGACGTGTCTAGAAAGTATTTACCCAGTGAGCACGCGAGGACCAAATGCGCTGGTAATTCCAACCACTGGTGCAAGTCCCATTCCTCTTCACACAGAGGCCCTTCAAATACAGGAAGACAGTCCTCCTGTTCCCTGGAAACCTTCTCTTCTCCAGGCTAACATTCCCAGCTCCTCCAGCCTCTCCTTCCCCAATGTGGTTTCAGCCCCGCTTCAGCGCCGTCATTCTCCTCTGGACTGACTTCAGCTCTTTCGTGTCCTCAATGTCCACGGTCCAAAGCGAAGCCCTTGGACCCCATGGTGGCCTGGCATGTGCAGGGGGCAGCAGGACTGTCCTCACTAATTCTAGGCACAAAGTGGCTCACGGTGTGGAAAGGGTACTGGCATTAGAACCAGCTGGACATGGGCTCAGACTCTAACTCTGGAAGCCATCGGCCCTGTAACGAAGGGTGATACTCAAAGTTTAACAACCGGCATGGCCCAGGGGGTTGACCAGTCCACTATAGCTTTCGAGCAGGGCCAGAAAGCCCCTGCGGTGCCTGCTATTGTCCCTTCAGTTTGGGGGTCACAGGATGGGGGTGTAGAGGAAGTAACCTGAGCAGCAGCTGATTAGCCACCAGGACAGAAATACCTGAATATTTTAACAGCAGCTACATCCACACCTGTGAGTGCCAGCTGGCTATCACCAGCTTCAAGTGACCTCAGAGCTCTGAGCCGCAGTTTCCTCACCTGTGAAATGGAACTGGAAGTCGTACCTGCTTTCTTGGGGTCTTTGGAGGGACACAAACAGTGACACTCCTCTTCCCTGACAACATTCAAAACTAATTAAGGCATGAGGAAAAAGAATGAGCAGGCGAGAATGAAAATGTCACCTTTCCTACCTGAGAAAGGCTCAGTTGGAAGATTTCGCTTGAGTCTGCAGGAGAAGGCTCCTAACTGAACCCAGGATTAGACCCCCTCACCTTCAAGGTCACAGGCTGCACTGGACCAGGGTTGCCCCCCCCTACAATGTGGTCACCCCCTAAGTCTCCAGCCTCGCCCGTCACACCTTATGTTCCTGCCACACTGCACTTTCAGGCAGTCTCTAAACATGTCATCCCTCTGACAACCCCATGCTTTATCTGATGTTCTTTTTTCCTGGAATCCTGTCTTCCCTCCTCTGGCTGACAAACTCCTGCTCATTTATTGATACTGGCTCACCTGTCCCCTCCTCCAGCACCTAACCATACCTGTGAACTTAAACTTACACTGGGGGTCCTGGATGTCATGCTTAATACCCGGGGGGCAATAGGGAGCCATCAGGGAATAACAACCTGGTGGGACTCACACTTAAAGGAAACCAGATATTCGGAGGAACTTTCCTCATATCTGGAGTCGTGCAGCGAAAGCTTCATTCTGCCACTCCACGTTTCCCGACAGGGGAGGAAGTGGGGGCAGGTCCACCTAGGAGGTGCTTTTCCTTCCCATCCAATATATTCAAACGCCTTTCCGTTTCTATTTCCCATCAGAGCCCTGTGTTTCCTGCTCATTGACAAAACAAGTGTGAATTTCTACTTCGTGACATAGTGTCACTTAGTGACGCATATGGAGGCAGCATTTTTCAGGCTTGTGCTACTGTTCGCATTATCTCTGATAATGAAGTTGCTTAGTCCTGAGCGTTCCGCCCCTCAGAGAAGGTCTCCCCGTCATAGGTCATTAACAGATAGAGCCCACTGGAGACCACGTGTCTCTTATGTCTGTAGGTAAGCTAGAAAGGTAAGGAAAAAAATTCAAGAATTGACAGACAGGGCGGGCTTAGCAAACAGTCCCTGGTACAGAGTAAACGTGAAATAAGCGGTAGTAGCAATGGTTAGTACCACTGAGTTAGTCGGGATCATTCAGGCTCGGTTGCTACAACAGACGGACCCTTGAAATCACAATGAAAGCTAATTTCTTGCTCCTGCAATATCTGATGTGGGTGAGGCAGTCCTCCCCAATCCGGTAACGACAGCGTATGGAACGCTTGGCCTCCATGGTCACCATCACAGGAAAGAAGGGAAAGATGGAGGAGGTACAGCAGCTCTTCACTGCCTCCGCCTGGAAGTGATGCCTCAACCCCGTTGCTCATGGGCCATTGGCCAGAACTGGTGAAAGGGCCCAAGCCGGACTTCAGGGAGGACGGGAAACGGAGGGGCCGCTGGGGGACGTGTGGTTAATACCATCTGTGCCACAGCTACTTAGGTAGGTAGGGATAGGTTTGCTCCTTCGCCCAATTTCAAAAAGGATTCGGGAATGACGGGACCATGTTTAGAAAAGATTCATGAGACTGGCTTGGTGACATTACTTAGCTCCCTGAAACCTAGTTTCCTCTTCAGTAAAGTGGGGATACCAAGAGCACCTACCTCGTGGGGTTGTTTTGAGGTTAGGGTGATAAATATGACAGCACATAGGATCTGGCTGACCTATTATGACTGTTCTATAAAAACATTTGTGGAGTCTGGAGCTCAGATCAAATTGGCTCTTTGGGTCTTTAACATCATTGAACGTATTGACTTCAGCATACACAAAACCCGGAACTGTTGTTTGCGATTCTCCTTTCTTCATGCTTCTGGAGCTGGTTTTTTTGAGCCCATTGCTTTATTGTCAGAGAGCAGTGAGTTCTTGCTCACTTGTGTGACGGGGGTCTAGCGTGTTGTTTGGCCCTGAGCTGGTACTCAGTACATGTTTGGTGAATAAACAAGGAGCAGCATTTGAACTTGACGTTGAAGGATACACAGGCTTTGAGAAAGTAAGGAAGGGGGCCAGCCAGGTCTCTGAGCCTCTTTCAAAGGAGGCTACGTGATATGTTGGGCATCTGGGCCTTGGGTTCTGAAAATATTAAATATTCTGCTTCTGACTTGCAGTGTAATGCTGAGCACGTTGCTTCCATCCCTGCCTCTGTTTCTCCATCTGTAGAGTGGGAGACTGTAGAGCATGATTCTTGAGGATGTAGATTCTGGAGACAGATTGCCTTGGTTCAAATACTGGCTCTAACTTTTACCCGTTGTGTACTTTGGGACAATTTTATTATCTCTCTTGAGCCTCAGTTTTCCCATGAAAAGGACATACTAAGAGTACCTACCTTATAAGATTGTTTGTGGGGATTCAAGGAGAAAACTGTTGGTCTGACATGAATCCAGTAATGTTGGGTAATATTAAAATGAGGGGATGGGTATTCTAGACTATGAATACCATTCAGCAACAAAAGAGAATGGGCTATTGATACAAGCCACACTACAGTAAATCTCAAAAATTTTTCTGCTGAGCAAAAGGAGCCAGATACAAGAGTATATACACTGTAACTCTATTTTTATGAAACTCTAGAAAAGACAAAACCAATCTAGAGTGGCAGACAGCAGGTAAATGGTTGCCTGGAACCTCAAGTGAATGGATCTGTGGTGGTTAATTTTGTGTTAACTGGGCTAAGAGATGCCCAGAGAGCTGGTAAGACATTCTTTCTGTTTCCAGAAGAGATTAGCCTGTGAGTTGGTAGACTGACTAAAGAAAAGCATCCTCACCAATGCAGTGGGCATCATCCAATCCATTCAGGGCCTGGTTGGCCCAAAAAGGTGGAGAAAGGGCAAATCTCCCCTCTTTACTGGAGCTGGGACATCCATCGTCTCCTGCCCTTGGACATCGGCGCTCCGGGTACTCAGCCCCTTGGACTCAGATCGGGCCTCACACCATCAGCTGCCCCTGGTTCTCATGCCTTCAGACCCAGGCTGAATTACACCACTGACTCTCCCTGGGTCTCCACCTTACAGATGGAAGATTGTGGGAGTTCTTGCCTCTGTAACTGAGTGAGCTAATTCATATAATAAATCTCCTCTTATGTATGTGTGTCTGTGTGTATCCTATTGGCTGTTCCTCTGAGAACCCCGACTCATACAGGGTCTCACCATAAAGGGGCATGATGGAATGTGGGGGGGGGAGGGTGGAAACATTCTATGTCTTGATTATGACAATGGTCCCATGGGTGTATCCATTTGTCAACACTTATAGACCTGAGCACTTCAAATGAATGCTTTTTGCATGTAAATTATATATCAGTAAATTTAAAAATTAACACAACAAAACAAAAATGAGACGGTTGTACTAGATGACTTCTTACTCTGATTATAGGAGATCTTGCCAGTGTGGCCCTTTGCTCTGCCCACCGAGTAGGGCTTGCTGGCCAGAAGCACATTTTCTTCAATTTTCCCTTCCTCTGGGTCTCTGCCCTCAGGCCTGCCAACTGCAGCACTCTGCTTTGTCAAGAAACCAAGATAATGGTGCAGGCTGGGTCCTAGACATGAGTGGGAGCCTCGGATATTAACTCATAACGGGATGGAAATGTCAGCAGCACCCCCACTGGGCTGCGGAACCTGGTGACCCCTCTGGCTGCAAGGGTCTGCTGACCATGATTCACGAGTCAGCGTGGGAGGCAGCAGGGGCGTCAGCTGATGGTGACGCTTCAGGGTCTGGCCTTCTTTTTCTGGTCATTAGCAACTATGTCGGGAATAAGACAGACCCCTTCTTTTAGGTAATCGGCACTCCCAGAGCCATGAAATTCCAGGGCTCGCTATGAAGGGAAGCTGGAACGGGGACAGGAATGATGGTCCAGCCTATGCTAGGCGATTTACACAAGTTCATTTCCTCTCCACTGCAGCATTATGGGTTTGAACTACTAATAGTAGTAACAGTAATAATAACAGGTCTCATTAATAGAGAATTTACTGTGTGCCAGGCCCTTCCGTCAGCGCTTTACATCCATGACCTCAGCTAACCTTTATAACAACTCTGTGACATAGATGCCATCATTATCCTCATTTTGCTCGTGAGGACATTAGGGCACAGAGAGGTTAAGTAACTTGTCCAAGTTCTCACAGCGAGAAGCGGCAGAGCTGGGACTTGAAGCTGGTGTGTCTGATACCAGAGCCTGCAGAAAGCTGCCTTACATCCTTCCCCTCAATACACACAAAGCCAGTGACCAGAAAGAGGGACCTCTGTGTTTACTGGGTTCCACGGAAGAACCGAGTGGCAACAGCAAGAGTGTGACCTTCCCCCACTTCTAGCTCCCAAACCTTGCACAAGTGCACCTGATCAGGGACCCCTATGCCACACTGGAACCTTAGCACCAGAGAAGTCCAGGAATGTCATTTTAGCTTTCCTTGATTCTTCTGGAACAAGCAGGCACAGTAGAAGGAGAGCAGCATGGATGCTGAAGACCATGTCTGCCTTAAGCGGTAATTTAGGGATGAAGGAGTCAAAGGCTGTGGAGGGAATCCATGAGGTATTACATGGGACTCTCGGATTTCAAGCAGCAGAAACCAATATAAATAAGCATGCTTCAACAGAGATTTAACCTAAGACACATGCAGAATCCAAAGGCAACCATACGTCCAGGAATGGTCTGGAAACCAGAAACACGGCCAGGACGTTCCCTTCATCTCTGGTCTCAGCCTCACTCTGTCCATCAGCTATATCCTTCTCCTTCCTTAATGATGGGGCTCCTCTGCTTCTCAGATCCACATAGCAGGAAGGATGGCTGCCCTTACAAGGCCGGTTTCACAGAGCCATCATCTGTCTGTCAGTCAGTCTCTTTCTCTTTCCTCCTACCAATGCCAAGTCCCCAGGATAGATACTTGGTTGAGCTGGGGTCCCGTACCTGCCCCTGGTCATATGTACGAAAGCCAGGATAGCGGGGATATGTTGTACAAAACAGCAGCTGCCCATTCTCTACCCCACCCATCATCCCGGGTCACTGGAGATAAAGGTGGTTAAGATGGTGAGGAGGGGGAAGTTGTTGGTCCACAGGCTAAGAACACTCCCCAAGATATATCCTACATAGATATATCCACTCCATACCATTCACTAGCAGAATCAGGTCTCAGGGATTTTTTTCAGATTGCTCCAATGTGCAAAGATGCCTCCATGCTATTGACACTCAGACAGCAGAGGAAGGATTGCATCTGTTTACCCACCCCAGGCCCCATGGACATGGCAGCAACAGTTCTAGACAGTCTTCGTTTATTTCTGGACCTTTTCTCACTCAGTTCACGTCTCCTCTAGAGTCTTGGCTCTTTGCTCAGCTCAGTTCTGGCTGCTGTCCCCTTCGACTAATTGTCAATTCTTGGTTTCCACACTGTGAATCTCTGTTCTCTCAACCAGGTTTGACTAAGCTTGACCCTGCGATCCTATAACGTCCCTCCATGTCCACAGTGTCCTCAGAAAGGTCATTGCCCACTGCCTTAAAACACCCTCCAGCTCTGGTTGGCCAGCAACCTGGCTGGGCCAATTTGAGATGCCCATATGGATGGCTTCAAGGACATCACATGGACTTGGGCCATTTTTGTGCTTGGCCAAACTCTTGGGCTTTGATTCAACATTCTGCGAGTTTGGACTCTACACCGAACGCCATGCCAGATGCCAGGACACAGCGATGAAGAATATAAAACTGTTGCCTTCAAGGAGACCACAGATCTGGCAAAGGTGGAACTTCAGCAGGCGCCTGCCATGTTAAACACGGGGTAGCAACCAAGAGCCAGCTACAAGGAACTGCTCTCCTGGACCCAGGGAGCCAAAGGAGAACTCGCGACAGCCCAGAATGTCAGAGATAATTCTGGTCCTGGCAGAGGAAGCTGGAAGATAAGAAGCCTTTGTGAGTTCCTCCTCCCTGGGTACAATGAGGTATTCATGCTATTCCCCTCGGGACTTGGGAAGCATTTTCGGCCCAAGAAAGGTCTGTGCGTCATCATAATTGTGTAATATGGCCGCCCTCTTTCCCCTTCACCCCTTGACATATCCTGGTCCGGCAAGATAAAGTTCTGTTGATGCTTTAGCGGCTGTGGCCACCATAAATTAAGCTTCCTTCAGTGGCCTTTGATTTAGCCTCCCAAGGAGTTGGAAATTGGGGGGCCACTTCCTCCCATCGATCCCACCTCCTATATTCTGGCACCGTGTAAAGGCGTCGACCATTCAGTTGGTGAAGTGGTGCAGACTCTGTGAAAGAGCATTGCAGTGTGATGCCATAGCCTCTGAAGTTTCACTGCCCTGAGTTTGAAGCCCTGACCAGCTGTGAAGCCAAGGACAATTTTCTTAACCTCTCGGAGCCTCAGGTTTTTGTCTAATGGGTAAAATAAGCTGTATGGAAACACCTTTGTAGAGTTGATGTCAGGATTTTGTGAAACAGTATATGTAAATCCTCTAGCACTTTGCCTGACACCTAATAGATGCTCGCTAAAGATGGCTCCCATCTGTAGGTCCTAAGCAAGTTTGGGGAATTAAATGGACCCGGTCCTCCCCTTCAAGAAACTTATCATCTTTATCATAAATATAGGTTCTTTATCATAACGGTGGGTGATTTGACCCACCTGTGTGGAAACAGCCCCATCTGTAAGTCAGCCAATAAGATCTGCCCCATAGGATGTGTAGGTGCTGTGAGTCCCCACTTCACCAATAAGATAAGGAGGCACAGAGAGATTGAGTGACTCAGCCATGGTCACAGAGCTGGGAAGTCGTGTTGCTGGGACTTGAATCTGCCCTCTGGCTCCAGTGTCTGTGTTCTTGCCACCTCACTCTGTTGCCTGCCCCATCTTGCTGAGCTAGGTGAGTGTGAGAAGTCACCTCACACAGAAGGTAGTGGAAAGAGGATGAGGTTCGGAGTCAGGCAGGTTGGAATCTAACTTCACAATGACAGAGACTGTGGGCAGGTCACTCTGTTTCCTCATTTGCAAAGGGGCACCCATAATGCCTCTGTGTGAGAGCTCTTAGAGATCCTTGGAGATCCATCGCTTTGACAAGAGGATGTTGGAAGCCCGCAATGTGTCAGGCACTGTCCTAGGTGCTGGGGACAAAGCCTGGAGCAAAAGGCATGAGCCCGTCACTGAGCAAGTCCTTGCCTCACTGTCTAATGAGAGAATAAGATCATGTGCTTGGAAGTACTTCCCAGACTGATTTGTCATTAGTGTTAAAGTATGTGTAAGTGCTTGCAGCTCTAGGGGGAATTAATAATAAAAAAATTTTTAAAAACCAACAATAATAACAATAGCAGTTAACATGTATAAAGCGTTTTCTCTGTGCCAGGCCTCCTTATGTTAAGTTCTTTGCGTGGATTTTCTCAGTCATCCCCTCAAAATCTTGCATGTCGGCATTATAATCAGTTCCCATTTTACACGTGAGAAAACTGAGGCTCAGAGAGGTTGTTCACTACTAGCCCGCTGAGTGGTGGAGTTGGCTTTCAAACCTAGGCAGTCTGCCTTCAGAGCCCTAATCTCACACGTCACACCATATTGCTTCTGCTGCCTCTGCTTCCTTGTATCTCAGTTATATATTTAGAAACATCTGGAAGTCTTGGTAAGGGCTTTATCGTTAAGTGTGGGGAATTTAGCCCACAAGCCTCCATTGTCTAGCCAAGCCTGGTCTTGGTCCTGCCCCTACTTTAGATATAAAGACAGACTCAGCTGCAAGGGCTGGGGAGCAGGGCACCATGGCATTCACTGGCCAGGCCTCCCAGCCTTGGCAGTTACCTCACCACTGGCCTTTACATCACTGCTGGCCAAGCCAAGAGCCTGGGTTGTGTCCTGAATCTAAACGCCTAACCGTAGGCTTTTATGAAGCTGTATCTTTCTGAGAACTTCCTGGGCATTACTCACTTGTCCTCTATCAGCTGCCCCAGAAACGGTGCTGGCAGCCTCAGCTCAGATTTATAGGTTGCGGAGACTCCATAACAGAGGAAGTGACCTTTTCTAGGTCACCCAGTACAATTGGGTGCAGCGATGTCCCCAACATCCAGGTTATTTGAATCCTAGCCTCCAAATGTCACCTGAAGCATTCATGCCCAGAAGCTTTAAGGCACACAGCTGGGGGCAGCAGAGGTCAGACAGGACATCTGTGTTCCTGACACAGTCCGAGACCCACTCCCCTGCATGGCACGGCATGCATTCTTTCACTTAACAGATATTGACTGACCACCTACTCTATGCCCCAGTGGGCACTAGGGATAGCAAGGCAGATGAGGCGATGTAGTTCCTGCCATTACAGGGCCCACAGGCCAGCTGGGAAGGCAGCTGCTTAGAAGGTAATGACAATCGTGATCAATATTATCAAGAGAAAAGCACAGGGGGCTCTGGGACTCTGTCTCAGGTGACATACTTTGTCCAGGGGATCAAAAAAACTATTCTGGAAGGTGACACTTATGGTGACACGTAGAACGAGGGAGAGCTTTTCGGGTGAAGGGGACGGAGGGGTGCTCTGGGCATAGAGACCGCGCGTACGACCAGAGAGCAGCTCATTCCAGAACCCGTGCAGGCAGAGTGGCAAGAGACGTGGCTGGCGGGCAGGCAAAGGCGGGACAAGGAGGGCTTTGAGGTCTCTGTTCACTTCCTGTGCTGCGTAACAAACAACCACAGATTCATAAGCTTAAGATAACACTCACTTATTACATCACAGTTTTTGTGAGTGAGAAGGCACCAAACCTGAATTTATCAGCAAATCCCAAGCAAATACTTTCAGGAGTGAATACACGTTAACCAAACTCACAACATTGTCATATAAAAGCGAAACCAGAATACAGTTAGCATTTGGACCAGAGCCCTCTTTTTTATTATTATTATTAGTTTCAGGTGTACAAAACAATGTAATAGTTAGACATTTACACCCCTCCCAAAGTGATAACCCCCCTCCTCCAACCTACTACCCCTGACATCTTATACAGTTGTTATAATTCCACTGACTCTCTTCCCTATGCTGTACTCCACATCCTATGACTACATATATATTAAATTATAGTTGACATTCATTTTTATTCAGCTTCAGCTTCAGGTGGACAGTGCAGTGGTCAGGCATCTGCACCGTCCGTGAAGTGGATTCCCTAATAAGAAAGTTGGACCAGAACACTCTTAAAGATATTGTCAGTCCATCTTCTCCCATCAAGATATGGAGGAAATTGAATAGAGCTCCGAATGCCAATCTTTTCATTCATGATGAGAAAATCAGCTGAAGTGAAAAAATCCTGTGATCTGCACGTGTAGCCCATTCTTGCTCTGAAAGCAGAAGTGCGTGGAAGCAACAGCATACTCTGGTGGCCGTTTACCCACCGTGCCTCAGCAGTGTCAGGGGAGGGGAGTCAGTCAAAGCGAATGTTTGACAGTGTGGGACTAAGACATCCGCATGCGGCAGGTCCAGTTGGACCAGTGGGATGGAAACTCCTCGAGCTATACACTCAGTAAATTGTAGCCACTATTATGATGGCTACGCTTTGTCTCAGACAATGTCACTGTATTCGGGTAGCAGACTAGGTAACCTCCAAGTTCCATTATGGTGCTGCTGTGCTGTGATTCCCAAGGGCAGCCATTACTTATGCTGGGCATAGTCTGGAGCACGTTGCCCTCCTGAGCATTCTAAACCTTTGCCATCATTATCAACATCGTGGTCAGTAGTACAACAGTAGAAGCATGGAAAGCAGTCCCATGTGTGGGCTGCCGCCCACGTTTAGGACAGGCTGCTAAGCGATCCTGAAAGCCCATCAAAACCTCACTATAACCCTGTTGCATGACTTCTCGCACTCTTATTTTGCCCTTAAAGAAAGAAGAAACTGAGGCTCGAAGAGGTAGGATAACTTGCCCAAGGTCATTCACCAAGCAAATGGAAGAAGAGGGATTCCGATTACATTCAACTCACAGCCCCCCTGCAGCACAGATGGGATGGATTGTGCCTCGCATGCCTGCTGAGACAGTGCATGCTGTAAATTCAACTTCTCTCCCACTCAAGAAAGTAGATTGGATGGCGAGCCAGTGAGAATGATGTCATTGCAGGGATAACCTTGAGCCCACTCTAATTGATTGAAAGAGGAAGCGTTTGTACAAACATCGGTACTCTTACTAATATGGTAACTGCTTGCCCAAACACATGGTAGTCCCCATCAGGGTAGTCCCCAATTATTTTGGAGGGTCCCCAAATGTGCCTCACATATGCCCATAGAACTTCCTCTCGGCGGTAATCGTATGTAGGTATCAGTCACCCCTTTTTCTCTCACTGTCTCTGCCTTCCACTTGTTTATGTTCGTCATCCAGATGGCTTCCTATCGTCTCCTCCCCACTGAATCGATGCTATGGTTTTATACCTTGGTCATGAAATACCTCATTCATTCATTCATTCATTCATTCAACTAATGTTTATTGATGGTCTGCTTTGTACCACTTTGTACCCTCTTCTCAGGCCTGGGGAGGGAAAGGTGGACAAGACTGATAGGTCCCTGCTCTTGTGTAGCTGGTGTTCTAGTTGGGTGTATGAAGAAAAACAATTAACAGTGGGTAGCTGAATAAATAAATAAGAACATTTCAAAGAGAGATAAGACATATAATGAAAGTAAATAAGACTGCCTGGGTGGGAAAGCGCTGGATAGGATGGTGTGTCAGACATGGTGACGCCCCACCCCACATCTCCTCGGCCCAACTTTGAGTTCGCCGGCACCTGCAGTGGTGGGTTCCCAGGCACACAGACATCACCCACCTGCCTCTCTCCCCCTTGCCTTCTGAGGGCTTTCTCTGGTGCCACAGAATGTGCTCCAGCCACACAGTTTGACCACCCCTTCAACCAAGTAAGGCAAGAGCCAGTGGATAAGTGCCACCATTTCTCCATCTCTTGGTGGGACAGTTATGAGGCACGTTCTACATGATACTTCAGAGATTCCCCAGCAGGATTGAGCAGTTTCCTGCAGGTCTAACCAACCCAGAGCCGTTTCCTTCTGAAGCCTCTAGGGAAAAACATTTCTTTTCTTGTCGTTTCCAGTTTCCAGAGGCCACCTGCATCCTTGGCTCATGGCCCTCTCATCACATTACTCCAATCTCTGCTTCTGTCATCACGTCTCTTCCCCTGACTCTGAGCCTCTTGCCTCCCTCTTATGAGGGCCCTTGTTATTACGTTGGGCCCAACCAGGTAATCCAAGATCATCTCTCCATCCCAAGATCTTTAGCTGAATCACACCTGCCAAATAAATCTATTTTGGCAGGTAAGAAAGTAGTCACAGGTGCTGGGAATTAGGACATCTTTGGGCGAGCTATCTCTCTACCATCTACCACTCGAAGTAAGTGGGTTTTTACACGTAGAGGTCTGAACCTAACTTTTGTGCTGAGCTTTCTAAGAAATAGTGTGATTGTGACTTGTGGCCTCAGATGGCATCCCAGCACCAGCCAGACAGTTCAAGTGGTGGCAAAAGAGTGGAGATGGCTGCTTGTGATGTGTCCCCGCTCCTGGGAAACCAACGCATGTCCAGTCGGCATCGTCCTCACACATAGCAAAAAGCCTGATGCAGTGGGAAGAGGCCCCTGGGCCTGGGTTCTAGTCTCTACGCCTAGTAGATGTTTGACAAATGTTTGGCCTGCCCAGTCCTCTGGGTATCCATCTGTTTGCTGGGACCAGGCCCTTCACCTGAGTCACAGCTCCTTGCTTCCCACAGTCATAGCATTTCTAGCAATATATCAAAATGCAATGTTCTGTCTCCTCCCACAGAGTTGTGGGGACATAGTGGCTGGCATTTACTGGGCATTTCATCCATTAAAAAAATAAAACTTCTATTGAATTCTTACTATTTGTCAGGCAACCCTACTAAGAGTTCCACATGGATTATCTCATTGAATCTACCCAGCAATCCTATTAGCTAAGTAGTCTTATTATCCCCCATTTTATTTTAAAAAAAAGTTACAGAGACACAGAGAGGTTAAGTAACTTGCCTAAGGTCACCCAGCTAGGAAAAGGCAGAGCCTAGGTTGAGCTCTGGTCTTCTGATCCAGAGTTTATGCTCGGGAACAATTGCCCTATCCTGGAAGGGGTGAATGGGCCATATTCAGCAAGGAAGATTGTTAAAGAGTGTTGGATTAGGTGCTGGGTTTCCCTGCTTCACCACTGCTTGCTGGGTGACTTAGAAAAATTGCTTCCCCTCTCTGTGCCTCCATGTCAACAGATACAACATGAGGGGCTTGTGCAGAAAAGAGTAGGTTTGCTGTACACCAGCCTTCTGTGTTTCCAGCTCTGGTAGCCTGTCTGGCCACTTCACCTTGCTTTGACCTGAAAATATCACACCCAGGAGACGTGGCATTTGCTGTCACATGGCCACGGACAGTCAACAGCACCAGGGCCAGACTCCCAAGGCCCCTTCACGTGGCACAGCCAACAGCTCCCCTATCCCCAGGGGCCTCCTGGCAAGGATGCCAGCAACAGCCGCCGGCAGCCGCAAGCATGTGCTGTTTCTGCGGTTTCTACTTAGACCAGTTTCCTATTTCAACCTGCCAGTTCCTTAAAAGCATTAGGCTGAGGTTTTGCCGAGTGACTCCACTCTATTTTCATAAAGGGGTGGAGGGGCTCCTCCTGGGAGCCAAGCCCAGGGCAAAAATTCCACATGAATTAAGGCTATAGAGAGCTTGGAAGTCCTTCTCCCAGAGAAAAAGTAGCCTGGTGCATGGTGACTTTCAGGGAGTAGAGAGAGGTCCTCTGTCGGCCTGATTCATGGGTTCCACTTGCATAGGAGGCCGCCTCGCTTCCCTTGTGTGGGTCTTGGGCGCCCCTTCTGTCACACGAGATGTTGGATCCTCCCTCTAGGTTCTCGTCACCCTCGGGTCTCAGGGTTAGATGGCTCAGTGTGTACAGACAGTCCCAGCTTTATGGTGGTTTGATTTACAATGTTTCGACCTTGTGATGCCGCAAAAGTGATATGCATAATAGATTATATGAGATAGTCAACACTTTATTATCAAATAAGCTTGTGTGAGATGATTTTACCCAACTGTAGGCTAATGTAAGTGTTCTGAGACACGTACGGTAGGCTAGGTGAAGCTATGATGTTCGGTAGGTTAGTGTATTCAATGCATTTTCGACTTAAACGGTGTTTTCAACTTATGATGGGCTTATCAGGACGTAACCCCATCAGACGAGTTGAGGAGCACCTGCCGTAAGGTAATTTCTTAACTAGTAGCCAACACATCGATAGCGGCTTTCTGTGCTGTTCTAAGCACTTCATAAATATTGATTCCCTTAACACTCCTAATAACCCTCCGAAGTGAGCCCTCTTTCTATCCCCACTTTGTAGATGGGAAACAGAAGTGAGGTTGGCTCATTTGCCCAGGGTCACATTCCTGAAAGTGGTCAAATCAGGATTTGAGCCCTGGCAGTTTGGCCCCAAAGCCCACCCTGCTAGTTCTCTGAAAATAAGACCTTTCTGGGGACTTATTATTGTAAGTTTAATACAGAAAGGCAGCTTACTATTGAGTAGAGTACAGTCAAATTGGCCTCAGAGGACCCAGGCTGGAGTCCTGGGCCCATCATCTGAGTGACTTTGTAGATGTCACTGAATTCCTTGGAACTGCAGTTTCCTCATCTACGAAGTGGGGCTATTGGACCCAGACGGCTAATCTCCCAGAGACTGTGGAGAATTTGAGGTGATGGTTATTCATGAAGAAGGTCAGGAACAAGACGGAAGTCTCCTAACAGAGAGTCATATTGTTATCATTCCCACAGACGTCTGACCTCCGCACCGTCTGCCCACCCCAACCTTCACCTCCACTGTCATCTAGGTCAGCTTCTGCTAGGGCGGGACTCCAGGCAGAAGACCCAACTGGAATCCTGAGTTCCAAAGCCACCTCCCTAGCCTGGAGGTGGGAGGGGCGGCAGTACCTTCTTAACAGCCTCTTGTCAGGGCCGACAGCCCTGTGAGGACCGGGTGCTTCTCCCCGCCCCGTGAGTCTGTGTGCAGGCACGTGGTGGGCCCCTGTACGGCCAGCCTCAGCCACTCACTGAAGACTTCTGTCTGCTTTCTTGGCACCCCCTGAGTACCCAAGAGGCATCTCCAGTTTAATCTTCCCCAACAGAGCTCTCAATTTCCCTCTGGAAACGTGCTCCTGCCACACTTCTCCATCTCACCAAGTGCCATGACCATCTATCTACCCAGGCTCCTCAGGCTGAAACCTTCCATCCCTCTTTCTCCTTCACAGTCCGTATCCAACCCATGAGTGAATTAGGTGAACTCTTTGTTTGCTTCTATCCCCTAAATGCTTCCTGATTCTGCCCTCTTCTGACCACCTGGGTGCCACCATCAATGGCCAGGTGAGAGATGACAGTAGCCGCCATCGTCTTGGACTCGCACTTCTACCCCAGCAACCCCCAACCAGACGCCCTGTGCACACCTTGCCTCCTGCCTCCATTAAGTCTGTTCTTCACACAGCCAGAGGGATGTGAGAAACAAAACCTTTTAGTGTCAGCCCCCTTAGACTGTCCCGTGGCTTCCAACTGGACAAAGAGTAAACTCCTTACATGATTTCTTAGGTCCCTTGGGAGGTACTTAACCATCTGCACATCGTGTGCCATTCCCCCTCCTCTTGCTCATTTGCTCCTGCCGCACTGGCCGTCTTTCTGTCTCAGACAAGCCAGGCTCATTCCCAGCTCAGGACCTTTGCACCTGTGGTTCCTCTGCGTATAATGCTCTGCCCTTACATGTTCCTGTGACGGGCCCCTTGTCACCACTTAGGTTTGAATTCAGAAGTTACCCTCTCAGAGAGACTTCCCCAACTGCCTGTTTAAATGTATTCCCTGCTTCCCAAACACTCCTCTCAGAGAGACACCTCTGCTGGCTTTTTTTAGAGCATTTACCATCATCTGACATTATCATGTTTAATTATTGGCCACTCATTTATCATCTGCCCCCATCACCAGAAGGATCGTGAAGGATGAGACATGTACATGTTTACACAGCTGTATCCACAGTGTATTTCCAGTGGGAGTGGGAGTGGAAATCTGCACATGAGAAGTGCTCAGTAAATATTTGTCAAATGAATCCATGAACTTGCTGTGTGACCTGGAATGAGTTAACTCTCTAGGCTTCAGTTACCCCATCAGTAAAATGAAGGAGGAGACAGGTCATATCAAAGGACTTTTCTGGTTCTGACTCTGCACATACAAGTTCCCACTGGGATGGATAGATGAATGGATGGATGGATGGATGGATGGATGGATAAGTGGATGGATGGATAAGTGATGGATGGGAGAAAGGATGGATGGGAGGATGGATAGATGGATGGATGGATGGATGGATGGATGGATGGATGGATGGATGGATGAATGGATGGATGGACAGCTAAACAGATGAATGACTTCTGGGGGTTTTATTGAAGCCACCTAGGACAAAGGAATTCTCAGGAAAAAGATGGGACAGGGAAAGGAGACAGATAATCTAACAGGAGTTTCCTTTTCCTAGTCCAGTTGAGAGAGAGGCATGAAACCCTCTCTCCTGCTCACCCCACAAACCACCTTTCCTCAGTGGCTACACCAGGCATATGGCAGCAGCAGCCGCCTGCTGGGAGCTCCGCCTAGGAGATAAAAGGAACCAAAGGAATGTGCTGGCAAGGCTGGCGTCCCTGTCCTCTCAGGGGTGTAAATGGCTTTCCTGCTCCCACAGGTTCAAAGAGCACTTCATTTCACAGCAAAAGTACAGCTAATGAGAAACAGATTCTCTGGCTTTGGCCACAGCTCTGAGAGCCCAGGAGGCAAAGGGAAGCCCCCTAGAACCTGGATGTGAATGTCTGCACTGCAGGGCATTTTCCTCCCCCTCTCTCTGGGGCCACAGAGCTGTCTCAACAGCAGAGGAAAGGGGTTGTTGAAAGGTGGGGGTGGGGGCAAAGTCAGAGTTCCCATAGGTGGTTGAAACAGGCCTTGGAGAGGGGGGCTTCTGAGCTGTGGGCCTTCCAGCCATGCTGAGTTCTTTTCTTTTTAAGCCTGGAAGCCAAGTTGGGCCAGCACCTAATGATAAAAACAATAGCTTCCTTGTTCTGGGGGCCACCAAGGTGCCAGGTAGTACAGTGGGTGGATGGGGTGGCACAGTGGGAAGGCGACAGGCTTTGAGGCCACAAGACCTGGTTTGTGGACTGTGGGCCTCAGCCTTCTCAGCTGCCCAGTGAGCACACTGGTGGTGGTCCCTGAGAATCCCGATGTTGCTGTCCATCATGCAGTAAAAATAACATTAAGTTGAGGCCCAGAAGACCTGGGTTCTAGCCTTGGTTCTGCTGGGTGTGTGACCTTGGACATGGCAGACTGGGTCAGGGAACCTTGGATAACAAAAAAGACCTAAGTTCAAATCCTGGTTCTCCTTATCACTTTGTGGGGAGTGCTGGGCCAGTCACTTGGCATCTCTGAGCCTCTTATTCCTCATCTGTAACCAGCATCAATCACATCAACCTCGTGGGCGTGGGGCAAGGACTAAATGAGAAAAGACGCAGAGACTGCTAGCACTTAGCAGGTGCTTGAGGATGCAGCTGCTTTGCCCAAAGGCCTTAGAAGGACCAGGGCAATCTGACCAAACCAGAAGACAAACGCAGGCCGGACCCATGGCCAAATGATACAATAAAGGTAACAACAGTAGAGGGATTGCAATGCCCCATGCTTATGCTCAGGATGTTAGCCTATTTTCACAAAAATCATGTGGGGGCAGGTACTGCTGTTTCCCATAAATAGCTAGTGCCAAGAAGTCTGGACTCCTGAAGATGGGCCCAGTCACTCATCTATTTTTCAAAGATTCCCCCTGTGGTCTTCTCCCCTCTCCTCTGCGTGCCTGCCTGCCTCCTAGAATGCAACCTGTGCCCAGTCTTCAGTGGACTCCAAATACCCAATAGGGATAGCTAGCTGGTCCCCTTTGCCTCCCTTTCTCTCTGGAGTATTAAAAGAAGTATTTCCCTCATTCAAAAAACATATCTTGAATATTTACCACCTGCTGGGCGTTTGAGAGACAACAGTGAACGGAACAGAAAAAGAAAAGTGTCTGTCCTCTTGGATTTTATATTCTGGAGTGGGGGGTAAAATGAACAAATGGACAAGTAAAACCATTAAACATCAAGTCACAGTTTCACTGGGATTAGGTTATTAAAGATAAGTAAGATACCCATCTGTGGGCCCCTAAAATAATATAGTTCTTGCATTTCATTATAATATTTGACACCACCTGCGTGCCAGGCATTATGCTAGGGGCTGAGATTAAAAAGATGAGGAACACATGTGCTCTGCCTTTTGTGAACTATTTTGGTAGGAGAAATAGATATATTAAATAATTTTTAAATTTAATTTAATTTAGTTTTTATGATTAGTTTCAGATGTACAAAACAACACAGCAATTAGACATGTATACACCTCACAAAGTGATCACCCCAACAAGTCTACTACCCAGCTGACTCCATTCATAGCTATTACAACGCCATTGACTCTATTCCCTCTACTGTACTTTACATCCCCATCACTATACATTTTTAAAATTATAGCTGACATTCAGTATGATTGTGTATTAGTTTCAGGTGTATCATATTAAAAGTCGTTTTAGTACACAGTGCTAGAAACTGTTTGGGAGGAATTTCCCACAGAACCTGTGGGGATGAGAGAAGAACCGGGAGAAGCCTGAGGAGGCTTCCTAGAGAAGATAACATCTGCGATTGTCCTTGACCGATAAGGATGATTTCACCAAACAGGAATTTAGGGAAAGAGTCCCTGGCAATAAGAGCAGACATAAAAGCAAAAATATGCACAGCATGTTTGGGAACACAGAGTATTCATTCCTGTGTTGGTAAAAAACAGGATGCATATAGGGGAGCAGTGAGACTGGGGAGCATTAAAGGAACTCTGGGTGCCATCAGGGAGTAATGAAGAGTCACAGGAGATCTCTGAGTAAGAGCTTGACCGAATCACACACATATTTTACTTACCGCTTGTCTTCTTCTTCACTAAGCCTTTCTTCAGCTGTGTCTGCACTGATGTTAAACCCATCTTTGGGTACTTAAAATTAGTTATGTTATATTTCAGTTCTAGATTTTTCATCACTTTAATTTCTGTGTAGAAATCTTCCATCTTCCATTTTCTTAAACATATTCATCAGTTATATCATAGTCTATAGCTGATAATACCAATAGCTGGATTGCCTGTGTATCTGTTTGTATTGTCTAGCTTTTCTTTTGGTTTTTTCAGTCCTTTGGTCTTGCCGCCTAGTATGATTGGCTGCCTTTGGGTCATGTGTCTATCAGTGACCCCCATCTTGCTCAAAGAAATAGTTTAGAGTCTTTTCATTGACAGAACATTGAAGGCAGAACAGCGTTCCTCCGAAAGGCATGGTGGACATAGTGGAAACCATTATTAACTTATTTAGTGGGGGAGAATCCAGGGAAATTCTGATGGAGAGGGTAGGGCAGTAAGGAGGGGCTCAGAAAGGAGATGTGGAGGAATGCGGGTGACCGGGGTGTGGGGTCTCCAGCCTGGGGCCCCTCCGTAGTAATTGCCTGCTACCCAGACTGGGAGCAGAACAGCATCAATCACTTTCCACTCCACCCTGCTCCAGCTGGGAAAGACATCCTGGCTGTGTAAACTAACCTTATGAGTCTAATTCCAAGAAGGCCAAGGAATTCGACAGGAAAAAAACACAAGCTAGTCGCCTTAGATCTCTGTCTGGTCTTGATGTGATTGGGTCTGAAACAGCTACAGAGAGCCTCATTATTAGACGTCGTGAACTTACAAAGATACATGCAAGCTTCCATGCATAAATAGGAAGGTTTAAGACAAAGCCACCAAAGGGGTAAGGCCATCCAGGCCTCCACACAGGAACTGGGACCAAGGCTTCAATTTCAAGACAGATCCCCAGTGGAGGTTGTTTGACAGGCCTTGTCCCTCAGATTCCAAAACTCTGTTTCCACAGCCAAGACTCCTTTACCTCCGTCCCCACTCTCCATCTTGACTATTCGTGTGTGTTGGAGGCAGCTCAGAGGTGGCAGTTTTCAAGTGCAGAGTGAGGCATCTCTGCCAAGAGCTTGTCTTGCCAATTGCTTCCTTGGCCCCAGCCCTTAGCTTGCCCAAGTCTGATGTCACCCTTAATCCCCCCACCACCATCCCTCAGAGGCTGTGAGTGCCAGAGCCGGTCCCACGCCATCCTAACATTTCTAGATGACAGCTCTCAGCGAGGCAGAAATCCCTTCCAGCCACATGCACAGCCCTCACTGCTCAGGGTGGTCTGACTGCCCCTCTGCTGGGGGCCTGATCATCTGATATGGGAGGGAGGGATGATGTCAGCTACTGGTCCCCCAAAGGCTGAGTGCTTCCAGTCCTCATGCACCCAGGAGCCTCAGGGGGCCTCACAGGAGATCTTTTCCTCTTGTTGAGTCTGAGATGAATCCTACCTTGGCTCTGAAGTAGGCAGGAGGTATTGCACTGTGGGCTCAAGGGCTTGGATCTGGCTGAGTTCACATGCTGGCTCTGTGGCGTGGGCAAGTTGCTTACCCTTCATTTCTTCATCTCTTCCTTCACTGCGTAAAGTGGAGATAGTTATCACATGGGTTTATATCTGGATTAAATGAGCTGATACATGCAAATTTCTTAGAACAGTGCCTGAGACCTAAGCATTTGTCAGTAGCTAACAACAGGAGAGGCGAATGGGAAATTAGTAGTTAATGGGTAGAGGGCTTCAGTTTGGGGAGACTAAAAAAACAAAACAAAACAAAAATACTGTGAAGATGAATGGTGGTGATGGTCGCACAACAATGTGAATGTGCTTAATGGCACTGAACTGTGCACTTAAAATTGGTTAAAATGGTAAATGTTATGTAATGTATATATATATATGTTACCACAATTTTAAAATGTAACGGCTATTATAATTACTTGATGGGGCCACCGTCAGCTCCTCGTGGAGCTCCAGGGTAAATGTGGCCTCTTTGCCAGATGGAAGGAGGAATGGCCTTCTCTTCCAGAATGGAGTTTAGATTCCACACTGGGCTCCAGCACCTTCTCCCACTGGAGAGAATTAAACTCTCAAGTCCTCCAGGGGTTCCACCAAGGAACCTGGTTTCTTGGGGAGCCCTTTGAATCACAGACAGTTAGACACACAGACATCAAAGAGAAGCATGCCCAAGGAGGCAGGCAGGAAGGGCTGCTGAAGGGAGGAGGTGATCTAGGAGAGAACTTTGGTCCCTGAAGATGGGTGCTCCCATGGCTCCAGGTAAGACCCTGAAGGAAACTGGACGGGGTGCGCCGTGACCAACCACGCACTTATTATGTTGTCCAGGTCTTAGTTCAGGCTCTGCCCACATGCAGTAGCCTTTCCCTCTGCTGATCTTCTCCAGAACCTCCCATGCTCCTCTCTGCTCTCAGGCCGAGCTGTTGCCACCTCCTGCAGAGGACTCCCCCATCTTCCCCACTCCTCCCTGGGCCCATTCTCTACACTGAGCATCAAAGCCTCAATGTAGCACTCGGTGCCAGCTCAGCTGTTGTTCAACAGTCACTTCGTGCGTGTCACTTCTGTCTCCTCCTTACAGGGGAAAGCTGTGGGTTTTCTTCTCTACACCTGTGTCCTTGCACACAACCCTTAACTGTGTAGAGCACACTTCTACTTTTTTAAATGATGGCTTGCTGATGAATTTTTAGGAAAAAAACAAACAAACATATTTTTCACATCAGCAGTTCCCAAAGTATGTGTTCAGGAATACTTGTTCCATAGGCTATCAAGAGGTATTATGAGAAAAAAGGGCTCCATTGTCTAGTATATTCGGGAAATACTGAGCTAAGTAAAGCTAAACAGGTTTATTTATCACAGGACTTACCAGAAACTATACCATAGCTGACAATTATTTTAGTAGTGTGCTGGGACCAGCTCTTACCAGCTCCAGAGAGACACTTCTGCATGTCTCTCCTCAATTCTATGTTCAATGATGCAACACTCGTAACTTGAAATTGGCCATGGTGGAAGTATTTACACCATGGTAATCAGCAAACACTCCAGATCTGGGGGTTTGTCTTTATTTTTTCATAAATCTCGTTTACCAGGACATAACTGCATACCATTTCAGGAAGCAACTATGGCATCGCGGTTTTCCTAATGTATTTGACCATCAAATTCCTTTATCAACTTGGGGGAAGCCTCTTGGGGAAAGTTGTGTTCCCCAGAGCATCCTTTAAGTAAAGTTTTCCTATGCAAAGATGCTTTAACTAAATGCCTAGATGGACTGCATGAGAGGAACTTGTATTAATTGAGCATCTACAGTGTGCCCAGCATGATGAAGGTGTTTTATGTACATCATCTCATTTAATTCTCACACAAACCCTGGAGGAGGTATAAATATTAGCCACAAATGAAGAAATGAGAGATCAAAGAATTTTCCCAGCTTCACATGGCCAGGAAGGGGCAGCACAAAACCTATCTTTTTTGTTGTTGTTGTTCAAGTATTTTTTATTATTATTAAAGTTACTTGGGGTGACAATTGTTAGTAAAGTTACATAGATTTCAGGTGTACAATTCTCTAATACATCATCTATGTATCACATTGTGTGTTCACCACCCAGAGTCAGTTCTCCTTCCATCCCCATATATTTGATCCCCTTTACCCTCATCTACCACCCGCCTCCCCCCTTACCCTCTGGTAACCACTAAACTGTTGTCTGTGTCTATGAGTTTTTGTTTCTTCATTTGTTTGTCTTGTTCTTTTGTGGTTTTCAGTTTTATATCCCACATATCAGTGAAATCATATGGTTCTCGACTTTTTCTGTCTGACTTGTTCCACTTGGCACTATTTCCCATCTTAATCAGAGATTATAATGTTTAATGGGAGGGTATTTGCAACAACATTTAGGTCACAGTTCTAGAAGAGTTTGTTAAATGACTTGTGGACAGGTCATGAGCTGTACTTAGTCATCTAGATGTGCCAGAGGCACTTCTAGAAAATAACAGAAAAGTTACTAAAACTCTCAGATTGCCACATTCTGTCTTCTTCCTACTCATCATCTGCCTTGGGCTGGCACTCCCGAATAGCCCCGATTTCAGAATCTCTCAAGCACTTAAAAATATATATATATATACCAGTGCCTGAAGCCCACCCACTCCCCAGGACAATTCTAACCTGCAGCCAGCACTGAGAACCACTGAAACTGATATGGAATGGCCCGTAGAGACCAGGCGGACTCTCATTTACAGGTGGGGAAACTGAGGCCCACAGACAGGAAGTGCCCGGTCCAGAGTCACACAGCAGTCCTTTGCAGAACATTAGATGAAAGCCTAGGCCTCTTGGCTCCTGTGCGATTTCCTTTCCACTTAGCATGAAGGATCGTCAGACCTCACCGCTTAAAAAGAGATTATTGCAGCTGAAATCCAAACTCATTTTGGATAGCTGAGAGTTGGCTACTTTTCCACCAAGCTAATCTTATCAGCTACCGGTGTTCAGAAAAAGATGCTCTTTCGTGCAAGGAGACCATTGTCCTAAGCTGCATAAAGAATAAGGCCACAGAGTCTTTCTGTGCCCCCGGTGCTCATCTTGGAGGAAGCCCTGTTTCTTGCCCCAAATATCGGGATCCTGGGAAGTGCACCCTGAGGGGATTTGCCCAGCATTCTGCTTTCTGTGGTATGGATTCCTTTGATATTGATGCAGATTTTGATTGTCCCTTGGAATGTCTGTGTGCTGTCAAGTCTGAATGACTGTGCAGCCCACCTGGGCAAGGAGTGTCAAAGTCAGGGCCCATGACCTTCAGAAATGAGCTGGAGCCCACTGAAGGCAGGAGAAGCACAGCAAGGCCTGGAAAGTGCCCCTTGCAGAACATGGAAGCATCGGGGGCAGAAAAATTCTAAATTTAGGTAAAGCTTAAAGCCCATAAAACATTTTTTATAAAGCCTGCAGTATTTAATCTTGAGCATATCACTTTCCAATAGGCCTTTGAAGATGACTTAAATGCAGAAATTATCTGGTGACTGAATGAGCTAATTTGATATACAGAATTATTGACCGTAAGTCCGTTAAATGCTGGACGTGGTCTATTGCAGCGGCTGGCTTTGATTTTAAAACAGCTCATTCATTCATTCATTCATTCATTCATTCATTCACACAGTGAATAAATTTCTCAAGCTCCTGGTATGGGTTTAGGGATATAGTGATAGACCCCCCAAAAAAAGATCTCTCTACTCATGAAGCTTAAAATGAATGGGAAAAGGGACAGGGGAGAGTCACACAATACAAAGACAAATGAGCAAGTGTCTAAGGAGATAAAGCAGTGGACACAAGCTGTGAAGGAAGTGTGTGCAGGTAGAAGTGACAGAGGCCAAGCCCAGGGAGGAGACTTTGGGATGAGGGTCACGGGAAGTTTCTCAGGGCTGCTGATCAAATGAGAGGGAGGACATTCCAGGCAGAAGGAACAGTATATGTAAAGGCCCAGAGGCAGGACAGAGCTTGACTCAAAAAACTCAAGAAGGCCAAAGGGGCTGAAGCAGAGTGACAAAGGGGAAAGGGAAGGAGATGACATTGGGTAGATCAGCAGAGGTCAAGCCCTGCAGGCTTTGTTCCAATTGCAGTGAGAAGTCACTGGAGGGTTTCAAGCTCAGATGTCCTGGGAAATACATCAAAACCCCAAATCACATGGTCTTGTAACCTAGGGAGCTCATCAGCTATTCCCCTCATGCTGACCATGATTAGGGGGCCAACCCACCTTTGCTGCAGTGAATTTTCTTCCCTTCATTAGTTAATGAGCTCAATCAGCACCTGCTCACCTGTAAGGCATGCCCTTGACACTGGGAACGCAGTGAGCAAATCATCCTAGACAAGTCCCCAGGAGCTTACCACTAGTGGGGGAGACAAAAAATAAGTTCATCGTATAATACAAAATTGTGATAAGTTCTCCATGACAAATAAAACAGTGCTGTTATGGAGAGCTCATGGGGAGGTAGAGAGGAGGAAGCCACATCATATGAGACAGTCAGGGTAGGCTTCTCTGGGGGGCTGATATTTGAGCAGAAACCAAAATGAAAAGAAGCCACTGGCCATGGGGTAACTAGAGTACTCCGGGCAGAGGAAAGGGCAAGTGCAGAGGCAGCCTTGATTGGAGGGTCAAGGTGAAGTCCTTCCTGCTCAGCTATAGAAATGGATTTCATCTGAGTGAGGTTGTCAGCCTGGAATTAAAAAGCCAGAAGGACCAGGAAGTGGGCCAGGATACACGTGACTGACCAAAGTCAGCGACCAGACCAGAGTCAGGGCTGGAAAGGGGAGGCAGCTTGCCAAGCTGAAGACCAGGCATCACACCCCCATCAAGAGACCCTGGACCTCGCTTCACCTGTCCCTGCCCACAGATTAAATCCTGGAAGCAGGCATTTCCAAGATGGTCATACTTGGTCTTATTCAAGATATACAAGTTTGAACAAAATTAGATAGGTCCATTTTGTCCAATCAGATTGATGGGCCAAGGTGAAAATGATGGGTAATACCCAGAAGTATTGAAGAAGACTTTTGGCTCACAAGGAACTGAGTGAGGTTTCTTCAAGTGATCGTGAGTTAACGATGGGTAGGGAGGGGAGTTGAGGGGGCGGGCATAAGCAGTTATTTTGAAGACAGCTGCACAGGAATCAGAAAAGGGGGACAAGCAAACCCTTGGGAAGGGCAGGGCATTGAAGAATCTTGCTTATCTGTTAACAGAACACGATTACCTGCTCTCTCTCTGCCTCTCACAACCAGCTCCTCTTCCTTACTCTTAGTCTTTGCTCCCATGTTACTTTGGCCGATGCTTGGTTAACTGACCCCCTTTGTCCAATGATAAATCCTTTCTGTGTCCTCAAAGCAAATTCGCAAAAGACGAAATCTTTTTGGCTCAGATCATGTCTTTATGCCAAGCGATTAGCCATTCTTCACTCAGGTGTCCACTCCTGGTCCAATCAGCTATAGCAAAACTCAGCCCTGGAACATTGGGGGCTCTCAGAAAAATCCTGGCTGCATGCACAGCTGTCAAGGGTTGTGTAGGGTGAACTACTCATCCCAGTTTGCCTGGGACTTTCCAAGTTTTCCAACAAAAAGTCTCATGTCCCAGGACCCTACTCAGTTTGGGACAAACTAGGACAGTTAGTCACCCTACAGTTGTGGGTGGGATGGTTCTCTTTGGAGTTCTGGAAGTACAGCTAGAATTGCAGACATCTTTGGCATGTCAATGGTAGCCAGAACATGGGGAAATCAGCATTTTTTTTCCACTGATAGTGGGAGTAAAAATTGTTATGACTTTTTTGGGGGAAAATCTGGATATATGTATGAAAAGTAAAAACTATGTTTATTCTTTGACTTAGAAACACTTTAGTAATTTATCCAAACTAATCGGCTCAGGGTACAAATAAATATTCATGTGCAAATCCATTTATTGAAGCATCGTTTGTGCAAGTAAAATAATGGAAATAATCTAAATAACTACCAACAGGGAATTCATGAAATACATCAGGATATAGTCAATGAATACTTTGCAGCCATTGAAAATAATGATGTGGTTTTCTGAATCCTGACACAGAACTTTTTCATGAAATATTCTTAACAAAAGAAAAGGGAGATGATTAAATACTTATTATTATGTAAATAATCACATTCATGTAAAAAGGGGGGAAGTGTAATGAAAACAGTTGGAGAAATATCCCTGTGGTGAGATTGTAGATGATATTCATCTTTAAACTGTTTTGAGTTTTCTGAATATTTTGCAATGAGTAATTATTATTTCCATATTTGGAATTTCCCCCATTTTTAAAAAAACATAAAAGACCCTGGTCCAACAAACCTGATGAAATGGTGTTTTTATTCTGAAAAAGTTTTTATTTTCCAATTTTGTTCTGGTCCATTAATTTTAGAACACATAGAGGTTTGATTCAGGTTTCAACTGATCCACTTGGGTTTGGTTTTGTTCAAAAACAAAAACAACGTTGATTCCATCTGCATTGCATTTATAGAAAATTAATATTGGAGTTTGGTTTAGGATTCAGCCAGTGGAGTGGTTGGTTCCTATTCTCGGTTCATGGTTTGATGCAGTTCAAGCCATTCCCCAGGATTCCCACAATAACCCTAAGTAATTGGAATGAAGGCAGAGAGAGGTTTGGAACCTGAATTCTCCATAAAATTGCTGTCTCTCAGCCTGGAAGGGCCTGCAAGCGGCCATTTCCCCAGGGCACAGAACAAAGCCACAGCTGGGGCATTTCCAGAAGGCCTGTTGACCCTCACCACAGTGTGGTCAGAGCCATCCTGCCCTGGGACCTTGGCTTCACTGCAGCTCTTAACCTCTGCTTGCTCCCACAAGATGGGAACTGGGGTCGCGGCCCAGCAGGGCCTGGGGGCTTCCGCCTTCCCTGCCAAGCCAGCTTGATCCAGGCTGTGCAACCTGCAGTAAAATCCCTGCAGCGTGAGGTCATCGTTAGGCCAAAGCTTCCCACACCAGGAAATGGCTTCCTGGAGGATGGTGTGAATGATGACTAGAGCGCCTTGCCAACAAAACGTGCATCTTGCTCTTTTTAAGTTTTTTTTTTTTTAAGGTGTGCTCACTGGCTGTGGGGAGGACTCCTAGAAGGAGACATAGAGGTGAGGAGACAGAGGTCAGCACGATGGCATCAGTTCCTGCCTCAGACAAGCTACTTCTGTGAAGAGGGCTTGGGCAGCACACTCACCAGCCACCAGGCAGGGTCTCCGAAGGGCCCTGGTAGGACCATGCTCTTTCGTGCTTCCCTAGGGACCATCCAAGCCTCAGCCAGGATGGTTTTAGAGCTGCGTCCCCTGGAACCACTAGGTGGATGACTTTGGGAAAGGGTTTCAACTGCATCTGAGTTTGTGAACAAGCGGAGGAGAAGCTCACCCCCCTCCCAGGGCTGGTGTGAATATTAAATGAAATAACCTCTCTGGAACTGCCTGCTCCACAGCCTGCCACCAGCGGTGTCCCGAGGGCAGTGGAGCGGTCCGCTGGGGAGCAGGCAAAAAGGGAGTACATTGCCCGTAGATAATTTAGAAACTATTATAAATAAAATCCCATCATCTTTTTCTGACCCCCCACTTATCAACATTTCTAAACCACGTCAGGGATACACTTCATCCCCCCTGGGGACCACTCCAGCCACCCCCAACCTGGGCACACCACTGCCGGCCACAGATTGCACACTCCATAAGTGATAGATACTGCTCTGGTGTTATTCAGTGTTATGAAAAAGTATAGACAATTGGCTCTCCTTCACAGACAATAAGAATTCATTTCTCCGGTGTGAATGCTCATCTGTAACATCACAGCTGATGATGGGGTGTCCTGAGCAGAGCATCTCGTGGCTCTGAACTTCCTTTGCTCTTGCGTGTTGCACAGCACAGGCCACTCACAGAACGTGTCATGTCCTTTCTAGTTCCCACACTGGCCCTGCGAGGTACACACAGCTGTGCCCATTTTCCACATGAGGAGACAGAGGCAGGTGAAGTGGCCGGCCCAGGGACAGCTATGGAAATGAGACACAGTGCCTCCAAGGGCCTCCCCACCAGCCCTCTGTGGAGCCCAGGGCTTAACGCATTGTCTCCAGAGATTATCAGGAGGGAGAGAGCAGACCTCTCCATCAGCGCAGGGCTACCTGGCAGAGAAGAAAGGGAAAATGCTCCTACTTCCTACCAGGCCCTGCCACCTGGTACCTCATTTGGGCCTTGCAGAAGCCTCAAGAGGCAGGAACTATGATCCCCAGGTCACAGGAAAGGAAACCATCTCAGGAACATCACGTTTACCTGCCTGGAGGTACACGGACGGACAAACAAGAGGCAAGGCCAAAACGTCAGCCCTGCTCAATTTGCAGCTAACACCCTGTGTCTCCCTCGGAATCACAGGCCTGGGCCAAAGGGAGGCTTGACCACATGGTTGACTGGGCAGGGGGTGAAGAGCTTCTGAACAAGGGGTATTTGGCAAAAGGAGTAATGTGTCCCACACTTCTCAGAAGCACTAGTGCTTCCAAGCTGAGGTCTGCGCATGAAAGAGATGACTCAAGTTGTCTCCATATGGCCTGGGGTTTTCCTCACTTACACTAACACGAGTCCCCAATCAGTTGTGTGGCAAGTAGCCACAGCTCCTGGGGACTTAAAGAAACATGTCCACATCCGCTTATGAGTTCTAAGGTTGCACCATTTGAAAGAGTCCAAGACTGGGAATATTCATTCATTCATTCATTCCCCATCATGAGTTTTTATCAGTACTATTGTTGTTATTAAATTAATATGTGCTCATATTAAAAATTCAAAAGATGCTGAAGGGAGGACAGCAAAAAGCAAAAGTCACAGAAGGGGATCATCTTAAAGGGAGCGTGAGCCTTTAAATGTGGGCGGGGAGGAAGATGGTGGTCTCTTGGAGAAGTGAGGCAGGGCGGTCAAGAGATGTGTCCCACCCTCCAGGGAATGACAGGGCCCAGGGAAGGAGAAGTACCAAGAGAGTTGAAGTGAGTGATTTTAGAGCAGAGAGAAGAGGGGGCAGACCTGGGACAAGATGCAAGACTGTCCCTGGGGAGCAAAAGCAAACAGTGGGGCGCAGGTGAGAATGACGGGTCAGAGGCCACCAAAGGGCTTTAAATCAATGAAATGAGCATCACTTTTCTGCAGATTAATTCCTTCTCCGTTGCCCTCCTCCCATCTGCCCCTCAGTGGGGCCCCCCCTTCCTCTCAGGCTCTCATTCTACCTCTTGGTCCCCCCACTTTTGCCAGAAGAACTCCCTTTCACATTTTTGCGTGTGTGCAGATCTGCTGGCAATGAATTATCCCAGCCTTTGTTGATGTGTAAAAGTCTTCATTTTTGCCTTAATTTTTTAAAGATATTTTTTGTTGGGTGCAGAATCCTAATTTGCCCATTTTCTGTTTCAGCACTTTAGATACATTGTATGGTTTTGTTTATGGTTATTTTTTCTGTTTGAGATTTATTGGGCTTCTTGGGTTTAAAATTTCCATCAAGTTTGGAAAAATTTGTGTATTGCTTTTGGTTGTTTGTTTTTTTCTGTACTCACCTCTTCTTCTGGGACTCTAAGTACACATATGTTAGACTCCGTGATATTGTCCCATGGTCCACGGAGGCACTGTTTGAGCTTCACAATGGAAAGAGCTTTGGGGGGGACGGGGTTCTTTTAAGCTTTGTTGTGATATATCCAGATCAGCCCTTTATGTGGGAACTAATTTAGCTTCATTACTAAGGTATGACCCTTTTGAGGACCCTATTCATTGCCTCTGAATTACAAGTTTCTCTGCTCTGGTGATTGGGAACACTAACTACCCCTATCCTGTGTGAGCCCTGGGAATTGGCTGGCCTACTGCTTTCCTGAGTTCTCTCCCCCACAATGTCTGGGAGTTTCCTCTCATGTATGCTCAGATCAAAGATTCAAGGGGACCCCTCTGGAGATCTGGGGATTCTCGGAATCTCCCTGTCTCTCTCCCTCTCTCCCTCTTTCAAGTTTCCTCCTCTTCAGGGCTCTGCCCACAAATCCTAGCTGTCTCAGCATCTCCCAACTTCACTCTCTGTCTCCTTAACTCAGTGGGACTGCCAGGTCCAGTTTCAACTTCCCTCCCTGTGCTGCAGCCTGGAAACTGGCTCTGAGCAGTCAGCTGGGACAGAAAAACAGGGCTCACCTGTTTGCTGCTTTTCTCTCAGGGATCGCAGTCCTGTACTACCTGTAATCCAGTGTCTGAAAAACATTGTTTTATACGCTTTGCCCAGGTTTCTACTGGTCTACGGTGTGAGGGCAATTCCCATAACAGTAAATCATTCACGGGTGGACTCCAAAGCCCCCATTGAGACTCTTGAAGCAGAAGCATGACTAAATCAAATGTATGTTTGGAAAACAAAACAAAAACAAAAAGCAGCCTTACTGCTCTGTGGAGAATAAATTGAAAGCAATAGTGGATTCTAGAGGGCCAATTCTGAGTCTGTTGAAGGAAGACATTATGTTGACTTACTTTCAGGGAAGCAGCAGTTGAGATGGGACAAATTGAGGCATATTTTAAATGTTTTCAATTTACAGGACTTAGTGATGGATTGACTGTGAGGGGGCTGATGGGGGAGCAGTGGTCATCAAGGATGCCTCCCATTTCTGGAATGAGCAACTGAGTCAGTGATAGTGTCAGTTACTCTAACAGAACCATGGAAATTTGAGGTAAAAGACCCTGAGTTCTGTTTGAAGAAGTTACGTTCCCTGTGAGACATTCAAGTGTGGGATTCTGCTCAATAGAGAGCTCTAGGCTAGAGCCGCTTAATATTATATAGTATTTAAAACTACAAGGGATGCATGAGATATTTTTCACTTACTTCCTGGAAGCATTTGCCCTGTGAGTGTTTGTCTGATCCCCTTAAGTTGTGATGTTTGAGGGGGCAGGCTTGGCTTGTTTTCCTCTCCGTACCCCCCAAAGTGCCTGGCACATTGGTTGCACATGGCAGGTGTTTAGTGAGCGTTAGTAAAAGAAACAATGACTATGGGGACTCCTTCTTACACGCTTCTGAGTTTCCATTGCCTCCTGGTTGTCTAAAAGTTTGCCTCGAGTTTCATTCTTCTAGTTTGTTTCTCTGGTTGCAGACAGACTTTTCAAATTAGCATGTTAGTCATCCGCAGAGGGTCATGGCTTTCTCTCATTTACAATGGGGCTTGTGTCGTGTCCATTTGGGTCTCATGTCCTATTGCAGAGCTGGCGTTGGGACCAGCTATGCAGGAGACCACATCTCTTTGCAGGGTGGCTGCTGCGCAAGGCTTGGGCTGCTTGAGGAAAATCTCTAGGATCCCAGGGGACCCTTATGCCTTTGGATTTCCCGTAAGCCTAAGACCCTCACAGTCTCTATGGTCCATCCCTGAATTAACCCTGAAAGTTGCCCAAAGGAGGCAAGGGCCAAACCCATTTTAAAAGATGAAGCATCTGAAAACCTTGGAGCTCAGAGGCCTTATAGAAATTTCAGGCATAAAGTTTCGATTATTAGAAAGAAATTTATTCTGGGGATCAGAGAGCCTAAGCTCTGGGCATGATATGATTATACAGTGTTGAGAAGATAACTTCCCATCTTTGGTCTCCAGTTTCCCCATGTAACATTGAGAAGATTGGGTCAGATGACCTCCAAGTGCCCTCGAACTTCTGACGTTCAGAAGAATTTCACGTGTTGGGCAGTATGAGTCATGGGCCCTGCCTCAGGGTGCTTAAAATCTTATAATCGAATTGAGGGGTGGACCATCCCTCTGATATTCCACTAAGATAACTATTTCCTGCAGATATGCTTATATGGGAATGTGGAGAGGCCTTACTGATTAAAACCAGAATTCCACCTTGGAAATCAAAACTGAAAGAGCTTTGAGGGTCTCAAAACTTTATCCTGAAATGAATCTCATATATAGTTTTAGTCTATCCTCATCTTTTTAAAGTTGCATAAACAGGGTCCCAAGAGAGGATGTGACTTGTCCAAGGTCTCGCAGAGAGTCCGTGGTTGAACCTAAACCCGCTTCCCACACACACCACCCCAAATCCCACAAAGCTGTTTCTCTACAACCTCCTCCCTTTTGGCACCACCTCCTGTCTCTGCAAGCTCTGCTGTCTCTGCAGTGGAACATTCCTGCACACAGGGGATTAAAAGAGCAGGGGTGGAATGCTAAGTCTCCCTGCCCATTGGCAATAGGCTTTCTGCTGAACTGAGCCCAGCAGGCCTTGGCTCACAAGAAGCCAACAGCCCATGTGCAGCCCTGGGCTGTCAGAATCAACTTCAATCCACATGCCAGGGACTGTCCACACACTGCTCTCTGTCAGGTAAAGCCCCCAAAACAAGTGCTCTGTGGTGGGGGCGCTGCTGAGTTTGGGTGTTGTCCTGGAGCCGCTCTGGGCCAGCTCTGTCAAGGTGCCCTGCCAAGCTCAGTGGAGCCACGGGAGACCCTGGGCCAAGCTTGGTGTGAAGCCAAGCCAAGTCTCAGCGTGTCCAGCGCCAAGGCCCGATGTCTGGTTCAGCGGAGAAAGTAAGAGATCCAGATGCTTGTCTCCAGTCGACCTCTTATTGGCTTTCTGACCTTGGATCTGACCTGCTGGGGCATCATGACCTTGTGTGGATAGACTGGAGATGGTGTCACCTTGCCGTCTTGGAACGCATTATCCACTTTCTCCTATCTTATGTCGCTGAGTACTTGCAGAAATCTAAGGTCCCATAGCTTCCTCCCATACAGAGAGGACAAATAATATTTACTCTCTATAGTTAGCTCTCAGTTACCCATGAAATAATGGTATTAAGGGTATGTACGCTCTAACATTCTTCCAATAACAATGAGCATTTCCAGACACTTTTCCTGACTGCCTAGAATGGTCCAGGAGCTTTGCTAGGTACTAAGGAGAAAAAAATAATGCACCATCATTGCCCTCATGGGGCTTTCTAATGATAGCGAAAAACAAAGGATTATTATTATTTATAAACCACTGGCTTCTAAGAAGGGTGGGTCCCACAAGCAGTCCTGGGGTCTGAAATATCTTGGACAAGGCTGAATTGTTCTGTGGATGAAAGAGTGAGAGGTTTTAGGAAGGGGATGAGAGGATGGGGGACAGAGTAGATATAAACTGTGTGAAGCAAGAGCGAAGGAGAAGCCCTGGTTAGCATCTCATCCAAAGAAACAGAGGAAAGGAGCTATGTTAAGTGGAAACTCATGAAGTTAGGTGACGCCAAACTCCCTTTTGACTTCCCCTTGAAGTCTTCAATAAAATCCACCATGTATTTTTTTCCCCCTGATGTATGTGAAAAGGTGCAGAATCCTATGTACTGGAGAGCTTGAGGCCAAAACAGGGTATATCAGTTATCCGTTGCCACATGAGCGGTATGTAACAAACAACCCTCAAACTTCAACATACACTAGTAATTATTTATTGCTTATGAATCTGAGATCAGTGGGAGTTGTCTAAGAGGCTCTCCTGATCTTGACTGGTCTTGCTCATATGTCTGGGGTTGGCTAGGTAGGGGCTACTTTAGGATAGCCTTCACTCTGCTCCACAGGTCTCCCTTGCTCCAGCAGGCTAGCCCAGGCATGTTCTCATGTTGGTGGCAGGGTTATAAGAGCCCAAGCAGAAATGTGCAAGTGCTTGTTCAAGTCTCTGTTTGCTTCAAGTCTCTTAACATCCCATTGGCCAGAGTAAGTCAGATGACCCAACTCAGACTCCAGGAGTGGAAAATGTACTTCGCCTGTTAATGAACAGTGACTGACAGCATTCCAGGTGGCGGCTGTTCCATCAGCCTGAGGATTACTTGGAGCAGAGTCCCCAGCTGACCCTCTGTGGCCATGTAGCATAAGCAAGAAATAAGCCTTCTTTGTGTTAAGATATGGGGTTTTGTTACCACTGTAAACCTAGCAAACCTCATCTCCTATTACTGCTATAACTGTCTTATATTGATTGCTTATAATATGCCAGGTACTATGTTAAGAATTTTATGTACTTTTGATGTTTATTCATTCAACAAATATTGAATGTCTCTTTCATGTCTAAGATTAAACTCAGTTTGTCCTCATAACCATCCAGGAGGACAGATATTATCATCTCCATGCAATAGGCTAAAAAACTGAAGCTCAAATTCCTTAAATAATTTGTCCAAGTCATATAGCCCATACGTGGCAGAGCAGGACTTAAATACAAGTCCGTTAGAGTCCAATGATCAAGCTCTTAGCCACTCTGTTCTACTATTTTTCTATTGAGGCCCCTTCCTGGGGACTGTCCACTCTCGAGAAGTAACTTGCCATAGGAAGTGGATTTCAATACGGTGGGCCACGTAAAGAAGGGTGTTTAAAACAGGAACGAGCCCTTTCCTTGGTCAGATGCCCCCTCACACATGTTTGAGACACACCCGAGTCCCACTTGATGTCCATGACTTTTAACACCAGCTGGGGTGGTAGTGCACCTGGCATCTTCGCCAGTGAGTTATGTTTCCCCAGACAGAGAGAGATTTCCTTTCCCCAGTGTCAATCTTACAGACAAGCTGCAAGGAGAGGCATTGTTAAATGTTGGCTCAGCAGCAAGAAGCCTGCTGAGCCACGAGCCAAGCTCTAACCAGAAGTCATCAGGGAGGGTTGACTCGGTCCAGGAAGACAGGAGACACGCGCCTTGAACCAAACCATGATGGGAAGCGGAAGTGGAGAGGAGAGAATGGAGCAGCCCTGACAACCTCTACTCACACCTTTCTCCTAAAGAGAGAAGAGAAAGATGAAATTGAGAATGAGGAAGGTGGGATGAGCAGCTTTCACCTGCTCAGGACAGGAATTCATTCATTCGTTCACCCAGGAAGCATTTATTAAGCATCTATTCTGTGTCAGCCATCATGCTGGGTGCTGGAAAAATATCAAACAGTAATCCATGGCCCCCATTTAGAGGAGATCACAGAATAGTAGGGGAGACAGACTTGTAAACACGTTAAAAGATGTTTACTGTACTCCCTTCTCTGAAAACAGCACAAAGAAGGAAAATAGTAGAGAAAATCCCATCTTTGCTAAAACTAGGAAATTGCTATGGGGATGAAATGATGAACTGTTTACCAGAGTTCATTCTTGTCTTTCCACAATACTGGAGAGGAGTGGGCAGGGAACAGCTGCCCAGGCAGGGACCACATTTCCCAGCCTCTCATCACATTTTGTTGAGCCAGGTGACTAGTTCTCATAGTTGGAGTGTGAACTGAAGTGTCTGTGTCACTTCTGGGCCAAGGTAGTTTAGAGATGGATATATGTTCTCCCCTTTTTCTTGCTGGGTACCAGCACCTCCAAGACCCTACAAAATAGAAGACCAGGCCTCTGAATAGCCATGTGGCAGGCTGTCCACTAACCAGGAACATCTTCATTGGACTCTCATGAAAGTGAGAAATGAACTTGTACCATTAAAAATTGGGGGTGGGGTTGTTTGTTATAGAAGTCAATGTTTCTCTACATAAAACTGGCTAAAATCCATATCTGCTGCATTCAGTGAAGCTTGGACTGCACCAAAGACAGACAAGAGAAGTCATATCCATTGCCAGATTTCCTTGAAAGTAAGAAAGAGCATCCCTAAAGGCCAAATGAATGACCATTTCCTGGAGAGCAAAGGAGCAGAGCTGTGGGTGGATCATGGAAGAGTGAGGTTCCCCATAATGACTCAGTTCCACAAGGAGGAAAGGCAGGGAGACAGGCCTGAAGGAGGCACTGTGTAGGTGGCTAGTATGACTTTTTTTTTTAATATTCCTTTTTTTTTTTTAATTGGGGATTTGGGGGGATGGGAACAGTACTGGGGAATTGGGGGAAGGGAAACAGACAAGTTGCTGTCGTTTTGTTCTTCAGTCTAGTTGTGGAGGACATTGCTTCACTGGCCCAAGTTGGCACCATCATTGCGCTCTTCCCAGGCGAGGCAGATCAGTTGCTGGCTTCTGGACGGTCGCGGCCGCTCACGCTGGCTGCTGGCTGCACACGGTAGCCCATGGCAACACTGCCACAGGGTCTGCAGCCTACGCCATCGCCGGCGACTCACGGCAGCCCAGCTCCAGGTTGAGCTGTTGTTCAGCATCTTAGCTGTAGAGGGCAGTGTCACTGGCCCTCATATGTGGGATCTGAACCGGGGCCCTCTGGCGTCCCAAGCCAGTTCTTAACCATCGCGCCACTCGGCTGGCCCTAGTATGATTTTTTAACTCTGACTGCCATTCCTTAAATGTCTTAAGGGTAAGATAAGAGAGAGAGGGAGGCAACGATCAGTGTTATAGCTAATCACCAGAATGATGCACAAGCATTAAATGCACAACCAAAGGACACATCAGCTGTGGGTCTTCCTTGTGACTCACACTGACCTCATCTCTGGGCAGTGGGTGGGGGGTGGGGGGAGAGGAAGGGCAGGAGGAGGATCCTAGGATAGATGCACCCGCAGGGCAGAGCATATTTGGTAACTGATTCTGAGATGAGAAACTCAAGCAGAATCTGCTTGCAGCCCCAGCTCACTTCTCCATCCTACCCCATTATATCCCTGAGAAAATAATAGACCAGAGTAAAATGTTTCCAAAGTAAAATTACAAATAAGCAGACAGGATCCAACGTGGGGTGAAGATTTTGAAAATAATAATAAAACTCTTATAGGGGGAATAAAATTGTGGCATCAGCAAGATGTAGAGTTAATAAATTCAGTTGAGAGTAGAGCCAGGATATGGAGAGCAGGGATAAGAAATGAAAGAAAAGGAAGAATAATAAAGAATAATAAATGAAATAAAATAAAAGGCAATACTCATGAAATATAAAGTATATGCATACCCGGCATTCCTGAAGGAAAAAACACAACAAGATTGTACAAACTTATTCAAAGATATTATAGAAGAAAACTTTTTTCTGAGCCAAAGAAATGCCTGAATCTATGGAATAAAAAAAAATAGCCTTAATATAGGACATTGGCGGAGAATGTTCAGATAGTAAAATCAGGAAATATTATAAAGGAAAAGTCAGACTGGCCTGCGACTTTATCCTTTAGTGCCAAAAGACATGGTAGCAAACAGGTGCAAAATTTTGAAGGTAATTAGTGTGTCCTGAAATTTGACCGTCAGTCTGGTTCTTTCATGTATAAACGTAGCTGAAAGACATTCACCCACACAGACTCAGAGAAAAAGGCACACAGCACTTATTAGTTCAAGGGGTGGGAGGGTAGGGGACTTGATCACAAAATCTAGTTCCCCCAAAAGGTATATCGAAATTACCAATGTAGGCATGGAGAAGCTATGAAATGCATGACTTGGTAGTGAACATTATATTCACTTAAATATAGAACTAAGGCTAAACAGCTGTAGGGATTATGGTCACAGAACAGGATGTAAATGTTCTAAACCACAGAAGAATGAACAAAAATAGCTTAACCAACAACAATGGCAGAGGAAGGGATGGGGGTTGATGTACACATGCCCCAATTTCTACATCTTTCATGGTGGAGAGCCCATGCATTGGATAGGAAATAAAAGACATCAAGAAATGGATGTCTAAGTATACTGTTTAAAGTTATCAAGATGACCACTTCAATAGACTATACACTTTCCAAACCCCTAGAGGAAGGGGGGGGGGAAGAAACCTCATAAATAAAATGAGAGAGAGAGGAGGAGGAGGAGGAGGAAGGAAGGGACCACATAGCAAAAAAAATAGAAAACAAAGTAAACATTTTTAAAAAATAAAACAAGATGACAGATTTTAGGCTGAACATATTGGTAGGGCCTTAATGTAAACAAAATGTACTTTTCTACAAAAATAAAGGCCCTATAAGTGAAAAGTGCAAGCTGAAAAACATTAAAATGATGTTCTGGATCACATAACTATACATACCAATGTTCTCATATGTGCCTACTTATACATAGAAGTTTCTGGAAGCCTTCCCAAGAAATTGCTAATAGTGATTAGCTTCAGGGATGGTGCTGAAAAAATGAGAGAGGGAGAGAGGTTTTATTCTTCACTTTATACAGAAAACACGTGTGACAGCTGTAGTTTAAAATATAACTTAAATATCAAGCAAGTATAATACAATATGAAAATGGCCGTAGTGGCAGAACATACAAAGGGCTTTGGGAGGTGACAGGAGGGAATAACTAATTTTGCCTGTGTGAGTTAGAAAAGGCTTTAGAAAGTAGATGACCTGTGATCTGGGCCTTAAGGAATGACTGTCACTTTTTTGGAGGTACAGCTCAAGCAGATAAGGCAGAGGAACAGAGGCAGAGAGTGCATGCATTTTTCACAAATGGTGAGTACTCCCCAGGGAGGTGGGAGCACATGGCTGTCACACTGGAGGCTTTGTTCTGCTCCTCCCAGGCCCTGAATGCGGGCTAATTGACAAGCCCTACAGAAGGAGTCTGAAAATAGTGCAAAAGAAAAAAGAGGATGTTTCTGGGGGAAGGACCAGGCTGGCTGTGCTCTGAGCTCCAGCAGGAGGGCAGGCACGCAGAGGTGGCTCTCAGGGCCTGGTTGCACCTCTGCTCAGGTGGGTTTCCCCACCCTCCTGGCTGCAATGCCCCCAAGTCCATAGGAGCAGGCAGCCAGTGTTTGCGACAGTTTCTGCATGGAAGGACCTACTAGGTTGTGTGTTTGCTCAAGGCTCTTTTTTGGTTCTCTGTCTGCTTCATTCTTTTCTCTCTCTGCAGGCCAGCTTTTTATTATTTTTAGTTTATTTTGCTTTTCTGTACCATTGGCAAAAAAAAAATGTCCACTCCAGCTCTAGAGTAAGATTATGTCTCTCACGATGGCCTGTGAGGTGGGAATCCTGGTTCCTGTTTTACAGATGCAGCAACTGAGACTCAGAGCAGTTCAGTCACCCAGTCATCCACCTATTAGGTGGCAGAACTGGGATTTGAACCAGGTCTGTCTGGGTCTAACACCCAGAGGCCATTCAATTTCCACCCCCCACCCACCCCCCAATCACCCACTGGCACTCATACTAACACCCAACAAGGGTACCTTTGCCACTTCCCTAGACTGGACTTTTCAGCTGCCAGTCTTAGCAGAGACCCTCCCTTCCCTCGCCCATCTCTATGGTCTTCTACTCCCACCACCACCATCCTCAGTCCTACCAACAGCTAGAGGAGGAAAGAAAAGAATTGCTTTTTTAGTGCCTATTATTTGCTGGGTGTTTCCACCACTAACCCTAAAGGGGATATGATTATTCCTATTTCACAGTCAAGGAAATTGAGGGATTAAGTCAGGTGCCCAAGGCCCCATTGCTAGCATAAGGAAGAGCATGGATTCAAAGCTGGCTTTGCTCATCCCCAGGCCATTGTCTAAGGCTATCTCTCCTGGGACACCACAGCCTCAGGACAGCCACAGGACTAAAAATACAGCCCAGCACGGAGGCACAGGGGTGGTTCCATGTAGCAAGCCACTTGGGAATCAAACATGGTTAGATCCCCCCCCCCCGCGCCAGGTGGGGAATTTTCGAGGAAATTCCAAATGGGGGATGGCGCTCTGCCCAAGGGCCAGGTAGAAAACATCTTTCTGAAAAACTGGGTACAGCGACTTGGAGATAAAACATGGCTACCCTCCAAGCCTCAGGATTTAGGAGTTGCTTTCCAAATTCCTATCAGAAATCCCATAATTAAAAGGAATTGAAAGCAGGTCATTACATCCCAAGCAGCAGACAGTGGGGATCAAGAGTTTTCAGGCTACTCAGAGTCAGCTAACAAAAGGGAAAATATTTTTCTTTCCCTAGATCAGCGTTTCTCAATCTGTGGGTTGCAACCCCTTTGGGGGTCGAACGACCCTTTCACAGGGGTCGCCTAAGACCATCGGAAAACAAAAAGATATTTACATTACGANAAGACCATCGGAAAACAAAAAGATATTTACATTACGACTCATAACAGTAGCAAAATTACAGTTATAGAGTAGCAATGAAAATAATTGTATGGTTGGGGGTCACCACAACATGAGGAACTGTATTAAGGGGTCGCAGCATTAGGAAGGTTGAGAACCGCTGCCCTAGATGCTAACCAAATAGCATTCCTCTAGGCAAGACTTCCTGCCCCTCAAAAATATATATGTGTACCAATTCTGGATCAGGAAACAGCAGAAGTTAGAAAAGCACCCAGCCATCAGAGCCAGAAGCACAGGACAGGCTAAGGATTGAAGCATCGGGGTTGTATGTTCTCTTGTGCCACAGACGTATGGAGTCACTTATTGGCCCCACTGACCTCCAGTTTTCTCATCTGTGAAATGGTCAGCATGGAAGTAGTGTTGAAGGCTCCACTGAATGTTCTGATTGATAGAGGTGTACAAATATCGACAAACATTTACCCAACATCATTCAACAAATATTTACTGAGTGCTGTACTGTGTACTGTGACCATCTCTGGGGATATAAACGATTGAACAAGACAGAGTCTTTATCCTGGGGGCACCCTGAAGTCTCATGGAGGTGGTGGATAGAAAATAAATAAAATTAGTTTGTTACTGAGCTCTGATTGTGCTAAGTGCTATGAAGGTAAACCACAGGATGACCTGGCCCAGGAAGCATTCTTCACAAAGGTGACATTTTGGGCTGAGAGTAAAAATCACAATAGCCAATCCTTACATAGCACTTAGGATAGGCCAGCACTGTTCTGAGACCTCAAAAATTAGTTGGGATTCACACTAAGAAGAGACATGGAGAGAGAATTTCAGACCATTGGAATGGCGGGGCAAAGTCCTTTGGAGGAGAGGAAAACGGCAGGTTAGAGGAGCTGAAAGGCCAGAGTGAAAGGGAGAAAGTTACAGGATGAGGTCTAGAGGGAGGCGGGGCCATGCCGGGTCTTAGCGTAAATTTTGGAAACCAGGAAAAGTTTTCAGCAGAAGAGAAACGAGACCAGAGAGTAGTTAGGAAGCTAATGCAATGGGCCCAGTGAGAGATAACACGGGCTTGGACTTAGGCAGTAGCAGTGGAAAGGGAGAGAAGCAGGATGCGTGCAAGATATATTCTGGAGGTAGGCTTAATGGGTCTTCATGCTTGACCCGTGCCAAGGATAACATGCAGCCTCTGGCCTGGGTGTCTAACAGGATCCTGGTGCCAGTTCCCTGAGATGGGGAAACCTGGAGGAGGGCATGGATGGCGGGGAAAGTCCCAGTTTAGTGGTGGCATGGCAAAAATGGTTCCAGTCTGAGATTCAGAATCCCGTTGTTCTAGTTCTGACTTTGCTGACCCTGGATCAATCATCCAAATCAAATATAGCAGTTGGACTAAATTACCTGCAACTGTCCTTCCAGCTTTAAAGTCTCATGGTTTACAGCAGGCGTTTCAAATGGGTGGCTTGGGGGCTGGATCCAGGCCCCAAGAGTTGACCCACATTGAGTTTAATCATTAATATATTTCCATCACAATCCAGCTGTCTGGCTTTTCTTTTAAAAAGTAAAAGATAAGATCTGCAACCCTGGGAGTGTGATTTCACTTCTATGTGGAATCTAAAGAACAAAGTAAATAAACAAACATACAAAACAGGAACAAACTCATAGATACAGAGAACAGTTTGCTGGTTGCCACATGGGAGGGAGATTGGGAATGGACCAGAAAAGGAGAAAATGGATGAAAGAGGCTGCTATGCCTCCCTGTCTTAGTAGAGTGGCCTTATATAGTAGGTGTCCTGTGGGGCCCAGTGGTGCAGTCTCCCTGGTCACCTGTGCTGGATGCTCAGGTGTGTCCCTTGTGTGGGCTGTGTGGGCCCTCCTGTTGTAGTTGAGACTTGATTGCTGTTTGCATGTCAATGGGAGGGATTGACCCTCAGGATTGACCCTGTGAGGACTGACTGTGACTACAATGGAGGAGCTGTTGTTCAGGGGCTGACCCTACAGAGCAGGGTTTGCTTTAGCTGGGCTCTGGTGCCTGCCCAGTCTGCCCTTTGGGTGTGTTGTCCTTGGAGGTGGCTGCGTGATGCTCCAAGCCCAGTCTGAAGCTGGCCACTTGCCCTGCCAGCCTGGCGCCTTCTGGGAGGGAACCTGCTGCAGGCCAAGTTCAGCTGCAGTCTGTGCCCTGCCTGGGGCCACCTGGCATGGGCCACAAAACAATCCAGAGATGTGCTTGGAGGCGCCTTGAGAGGCCAAGCCACAAACCAAGATCGGCTGTTGCTAGTGCCAGGCTTAGGGCTGCTCAGCCAGAGGTATGGACATGCCGAAGCCAGATGCTGCCTGTTTGGGTTTTGTGAACTTTTGAGAGATTTTAGGAACGTCTGCAGCCTAAGCCAAAGCAGGACATTTATACAGAAAAGCCACTAGAAGAAGTTTGGGTGTGCCTGAAAGTTGGGTGGGGCCTGGTCTCAGGAGATCACTAGGGCGGGACAGATGAAAGGTGATGGCCAGTTTGATGGAGACTCTGATACTGCATCTGCTGTCTGCACGCAGGAAGGGGGAGGGCTCAACAAAGAAACAATGGCTTCCGCCAGCTTCTCTGTCGGGAGAAAGCTGCCCCTCCAGCCCTCACCCTGAAGCTAGACAATTCAGTTCCTCTCTGTATGTCCCTGGTGTCTTTTGAGTCACTGCCCCAGCACTGGAGCTCAGAGCGAGTGAGTCCATCTGTAAGTAAGTCCATGCGCAGTCCCTTTAAGAGGAGCTCCTGGGGCGGGGCAGGCACCCTCTGTTCACTCAGCCACATCTCCACTGGTTCTCACAGCCAGAAGTTATGGGGACTTTTTCTTCAGCACTGAAACCCTGGGCTGGGAAGAGGCTGGGACCCCCTGCTCCTTAGAGGGGAATGTCCATAGCCGAGAAATCCCTCTGGATTTTTAATGGGCACACGTGGGTGCGGAACCAGCCTGTTCCACATCTCTGCCCCTCCTACCAAGCCCCTCAAGGTGGCTTCTTCCGTTCGTCCATAGTTGTGGGGCTTCAGTTTATCAGACTTCAGGCGAGTCTCAGTAATGGTTGTTTTGTAGTTTAGTTGTGACTGATGTGGTCCTGAGAGGAAGTGAGCATTTACATACTCTGCCATCTTGACCGGGAAATCAGAATAGTGTATCTTTAAGGCTTTTAAAAAGTATTGTCAAATTGAGCCTCCAGAAAGTTTGTCCCCATTTTCATCATTTGTCATCCCTCACATCTTGCCAATACTGGATGTTCTCACTTGAGAAAAATTTCCTGAAGGAGCTTTCCAGGTGGAGGCACATGAGGAAACCCTGTTGTCAGTACAAACCATGCCTTGTTATAGAGGGCAGGAATTGGCGCATTTTGTTCTGGAAAGGACCAGATAATAAATAGATGTTTCTGATTTAATGTTAGGTTTCTGCTTGCTGGACCATAAAGTCTCTGTAGCAACTGCTCAGATTTGCTATTGTTGTGAGAAAGCAGCTCTTGACAATACAGAAATAAAGGGGTGTGGCTGTGTTCCAATAAAACTGTATTTACAAAAACAGTCAGTGGGCCAGAGTTAGCCCATGGGCCAGAGTTTGCCAACTCCTGCTTCCTCTCATTTCATCCTCCTAACCACCTTGTAAAATAGGTATGGCAGAAATGAGTGTGTGTTTGTTACACAGAGAAACTGAGACTCAGAGAAACCAAGAAACTTGTTGATAGTCACACAGCTAATAATTAGAAAAGCTGGAAATTTGAACCCAGATTCTGACTCCTAATTTAGAGCTCCCGCTCTCTCTCTCTATTGCTTGATGACCCCTTTTTCATGAATGTGTAGCAGTGTGAATTAAATAAACAGCAATAAATGAAAAAAAATGCCAAGGTCATTTTCCACATTCATAGTTCATTTGAGGACTCAGAGTTTGAGGGAACGGTTATAATTCAGTGCCTTAAAGTGCACAGAAATGCTTTGTAAAGCGCCGTGTGCTGTGAAGAATTCATATTAATGATGACATTTGAGGATGATGTGGTTGCTCTTTCTGAAAAGAGCTTGATGGTGGTGGAAGGCAGTTGAATTAATAAACTCTTTCAGTTGGAAGTACCAGAAAATCCAACTCCAAATAGTTAAAAGAAAAAGGAAAGTCATTGGTTCCTGTATCTCAGGGGCAGTGGCTTCAGGCACAGCTGGATCCAGGGCCGGAAACGAGGTCCTGCCAGCCCCATTTGTGTTCAAAAGATTGGGAGACTCGCTGTCTTTTTTTTTTTTAAAGATTTTATTGGGGAATAGGAGGATGGGAACAGTGCTGGGGAATCGGGGGAAGGGGAACAGACAAGTTGCTGTCCTTTTGTTCTTCAGTCTAGTTGTGAAGGACGTTGCTTCACTGGCCCAAGTTGGCACCATCATTGTGCTCTTCTCTGGTGAGGCAGATCAGTCGCCGGCTTCTGGATGGCCGCTCACTGCGGCTGCTGGCCGCTCACGCTGGCTGCTGGCTACACAGAGTATCCCATGGCAACCCACTGCAGCAGGGGCTGCAGCCTATGCTGTCACTGGCGACTCAGGGCAGCTCAGCTCCAGGTTGAGCTGTTGTTCAGCATCTTAGCTGTAGAGGGCAGTGTCACTGGCCCTCATATGTGGGATCCGAACCGGGGCCCTCTGGCATCCCAAGCCAGTTCTCTTAACCATCACGTCACTCGGCCGGCCCGGGAGACTCACTTTCTTAACATCGTATTTCAAAATTTCACAGGATTCTGGTTGTCCCTTCTTCAGTCATGTGCCCACCCTTGGATCAATCATTGTCTTCAGGGGCCTCAGCACTCTCATTGACCACTCTTGTCAGGGGATCTACCATCATGCTTGATACTCCAGTAGGATCACATTGGGTGGGAATGAATGATAGCTACCAAAAGACCACTAATGCAGCCAAACAATTTTAAAAGGCCTATATCCATCCATTCAGTGAGGGCTCCAATAACAAAAGAGCCTAAAAAGTTCCCCGGTGTCTGCAGTGCTATCTTGCCTTGCTCATGCACGTCTAACCATGAGGAAAAAGTGGAAAAGCTCCTTATGGGTTGAATTTTGTCCCCCAAAGAAGATATGCTGAGGTCCTAACCCCAGGTACTTCAGAATGTGACCTGACTTAGAAATAGGATCATTGCAGATAGCATTAGTTAAGATGAAGTCATACGGTGGGCCTCTAACCCAATAGGACTGGTGTCCTTATAAGAAGATGGCCATGTGAAAATAGAGATTGGGAAGAATGTGATGATAAAGACAGAGATTGGAGTGATGCAGCTGTAAGCCAAGAAGCACCCAAGATTGCTAGCAAACTACCAGAAGCTAGGAAGAGGCGAGGAAGGATTCCTATACAGGTTTCAGAGGGGGTATGACCTTGACAATACTTTGATTTCAGAATTCCAGCCTCCAGAACTGTGAGATAATAACTTTCTGCTCTTTTAAGCCACTCAAGCTTTTATAGCTGCACTGGGAAACTAATATAGACATTCTGGCAGAAGAAATAGTATAAGGAAGGGCTGATGGGGATGAAAAGTGTGGCCATGGAAGCCTTGAGAAGAGAGGCTTCCCAGAAGGAGAGGGTTGGTCAGCCTGATCACCTACCACCAGAGTGTGGAAGGCAACACAGATGGAGAAAAGGTGTGTTGGGAGCATCTGCTGCACTCGTCCCCTCCGGGACAGAGGCACAGCAGGGCCACAGTGTTGATGTGGCCGTGAATTGCTCCGTTGGCACCACGGAAACAAGTTAACTTGTCATCACCACTTACTATGAGTCACCATTCAGGGATTTTATTGGCTCCGTTTCTCACTCCCCCGCAATACCCCTCGCACCTCCTTGTCTGTTCTTATATGGCTGCCTTTTCAGTCTTTGGAGGCAAGACCCTAATATAGACATTTTCAAGGGCTTGGCTCTGCCGGAAAGAATGGCAGCTGCTGCGTGGCTGCAGGTGCCCAGTGCGAGCCTCTATTCTTCACAGAACATGTAACAGCCTCATCAAGGCGCCTCCCAAGGGCAGATTGACTGCATGATAACACAAGGGGACTACGGGGGGAGCTCCACCTGGGCATCATAAAGAGGTTTCTTTGTGTCCCTCTAGAAGGGTCTGTGCCCACCTGTAGCCCAGGCATCTACTGTATTGGAGAAATACCACCATCCGTAACACTGAATGATCAGAAGGTATGACATAAAAACACTCACTTGTTTCTACTCAAAGCCTTATTTGCATTTGACCACGTCAAACTACTTAAATAGCTTCACCTCAACCTAAGTATTGGGGCTAATAAAGATCAGATGTGTTCTAAAGATACAGTGACGGCGAAAGCCTGGCACGTTCTAGGTGCTCAGCAAGGTATTTCCCTTCCCTTCCAGGGCCTTCCACCCCAGAGGGGGATGAGTCACCCACATCTCATGCCTGGGCTAAGGCAGTAACCTCCAGGCTGGTCTCCCTACTTCTTTCCCCACAGTCTATGTATTCTCAACAGCCAGAGGCTCCTTTCAAAATGCAAATCAGTTTATGTCATTCCTCTGTTCAGGATCCTTAAAAGGTGCCCCATCTCACTCAGGGCAAAAGCCAAAGCCAAAATTCTATAAGTCTCTACACCTGAGTTTCTCACTCTCAACACTATTGATGTTTGGAGCTGGATAATTCTTTGGGGGCGGGGGGTGGCGGGGGAGGGCTGTACTATGCATGGTAGGATGTTTAGCAGCATCCTTAGCCTTTATTTGCCAGATGCCAGTAGCATCCTCACTCAAAGTTGTAACAACCAAAAATGTCTCCAGACATTGTCAAATAACCCCCGGGTGAGAATCCCTGCTCTACACCACCTCAACCCCTGTTATCTCTGCGCCCTCATCTCCTGTACTTTCTCCCCCCTCATCCCACCAAGCTACAGTAGGCTTCTTGCGATTCCTGCCATGTGAGCTCCCACCACAGAGCCTTTGCACAGGCTGCCTGCCTGGATGCTCTTTTCCCAGACTGAGTTCCCCAGACTCTCTATTCCCCACGACTAACTCTCTTACCTCTTTCAAGTCTTTGCTCACGTAATGCTATCTCAGTGTGGCTCCTTGACAACTACATTTGAAAGTGCATTTACCACCCCACGCCCTTGGGACTCTCTATCCCCCTCACTCTGCTGTTTGTTCCATACCAATGACTACGTTCTCATACTTCTTGACGTTTTTATTCTGTTTATCATTTTTGTGTACCTCCCTCCACTAGAATATAACCTCCATGAAAGCAGGGGCTTTGGTTTGCTACATCCACTAATGCATTCTGAGTGCTTAGAATAGTTCCTGGCACCTAGGAGGTGTTCGATAAATAGTTGTTGAATAAAGTGATGTGCTACTGAGAATGGTGGATTGAGTCACCAGCTGTAACTGCTTAATACAGTGGAGAAAGCACAGTCTTCCCATTCAGGCAGAGCTGGATTCCTAGTCACATATTAACTGGGTAACCATAGTTAAGCACCTCTGCCTCTTTGAGCCTTGCTTTTCTCCTATGGTAATTGAGATGATATGCCTGTACCATGGTTGTTGGAAAGATTAGCAGTTGTGTCGATAAAAGCAATAGGACAAAGCCAGGTATGTAGTAGGTGTTCAATAATTGCTAAGATTATTATAACAAAAGTGGTAAGTGAAACATGGAAAGGATTACATTGTGCTGAGCCCTACAGGATAAGTAGAATTTAACAAGTGATGATATGTGGAGACAAAGAAGAACCATATTTCACTAAGCTTCACAACTTTCTTCTCAGAATGAAAGGAATTACCAAGTTTCCCGAAAATAAGACCTAACTGGAAAATAAGCCCTAGCATGATTTTTCAGGATGCTCGTCTTATAAGCCCCACCCCAAACATAAGCCCCAGTTAAGATCATCAGCCAGACACGACTGTTTGAATAAATGTAGATTTTGTACATGCATAAATGAATAAATGTAGATTGTTGGAGCAAAAATTTATATAAAACCCGGTCTTATTTGGGGGGAAACACAGTATTTTGCCCAGTTAACATTTCTGGAACTGCGATACTTGATGTTAATGCTGCCTAGATAGAAGAGACCTCAAGAGAAAGGGAAAAAATGAATTTGGCAATCTTTTGATTCTTGACTCTAGGTGTTGATTGTAAAATATGTCATGAGCATAAAAGAGAGGATAATGAAGGGAGTTGGACTTGTATCTTGGCCATTGAAATTTACAACTCTGAACAGATAGGAAAATCTGAATCCAAAAGGATGAAACTCATTTAGCAAGTTGAGTAGAGAGGATTGCCTTCTGGAACAGAGTCAACCTAGACCTAATGAGGCTTTGTTGGGCAAAGCAGGTAAACCAGTTGGCCAGTCTGTGCAAGCAATGCTATGCAAATGCTGTCAGCCAGATTCTTTCCCGTTCCACAAAGTATATTGAATTTAAGGACACGCTAAGCTAGGTACTGGGTGAGGGAGGGGAGATACAGAGAAAAGTAGACCATGACTTGTGTCCTCAAGTTCACTATCTGATGGGAGAGACAAACAAGGAAGCAACAAGTTCTATTACATAGAATGAAACAATTGCGAGAATTCGGGCAGAAGCAAAGTGCTGTGGAAGCATAGAGAAGGGAGTGAATAATTCTACCATATAGAATTGGAGAAGACTGCACAGAGATGGTTGCATTTGAACTGGAGCCACAGGAAAGCAGGAAAAACATATGAGGACTTGGCTTGGATAAGAGATTTGTCTGAGGAAGCACAGGGAGCTGTGTTTACACGTAAGTAATCCTAACATCACCCTGGGGAGAGAAGGACATAGGGATCAAGGATCATGTATTTATTCATGCAATTGCAAAATATTTACTGAACTTCTATGTGTAGGCATTGAGGTGCTGAGGATATAGTGATAAAGACAGACTAGGCCCCTACCTTCATGGACTTATATTCTATTAGGAGAGAATGAACAGAAAGATATAGACAAATAGACAAGATAATTTTGGAAAGCAATAGGCACCAAGAAAACCACTAGGGAGGCTTAGTTCCCCTCCCGAGCTCACCAAGTAAGCAGCACACTCCATCTTGGTAAGACAGAATAAGAAGTGGGGCAAAAGGCTCAGAATGTGCCAGAAAATTTCCTCCTCATGGCAACAGAGGAATAAAGAAGAAACATTCTTTGTCCCTCCTCCAAAAAGACTAGATGGGACCCCCTTAAGGAGAGTGTAGAGGGCTGAGAATCTCATCTAGAGCAGGTAACATTAAGGTTTCAGATAAAGATGTCGGCTAAGTTCAAAGAAGAGAGGCCTGCAAGGGAGAAAAACCAGGAGAGCAGCCTGTCACACAAGTCAAGAGTGGCAAGCATTTTTGTGAAGGAAGGCTTGGCTCCTGAGCAAAATTCTTTTGAGGGAAGAAATAAGACGTGAGCGAAGATCTTTTGGTGACACTGATGACCTAAGCAAGAGCATTTTCAGTGGAGCAGTGGAGACAGAGATGTGATTGGAGCTCGTTGTCTTGCCTGGGCTAACTGTTAAAGGATCTTGCCTGGGTGTGGCTAGGGTGTCATGTGGGATCTGACACCCCACATTTTGAGAGAGTTGGGAATAACTAGGAAAGGTCTAGAGACGGGGAAGAACTCTTGAGAGCTTCCAGTGTGTTTGTGCTAGACTGGACTGGGCCACAGATGCCTGGGCTGCCCTGATATTCCCCTCCTTCACCACCCCGACTTCCATTCCAGATCGAAATTCAGTTCTGACCCCCTCTGTGTGACTGTGACAATTGAACACCAAATCCCTGTTGGGACCCAGCCTTGAGTGTCCCCAGCTCTCATCAAAAGATGCCTATCCAGTTGCCACATCAAACCCTCACTCTGATCACACCCACTTTTCAGCTCCCAGGGATTTCCTGCTCCCCTCTGAGGGCTCACCTTCCTGTGACTCTCCAGCAGAACTGAGCTCTTGGTGGTTCCCCCAAACAATATTTAACATCTCCTTGACTTTGACCATACTGTGTCTTCCACAGGGAATCCCTTCTCTGAATTCACATCGACAACGTGTATGGATGAGAGTGTGCAAACATACACACAAGCAAAACACTTTTCTGCAATGTGCTTTTCATGCTACAAATCTTGTGTCATTTTGGTATGACTCTAATCTATTCCTTTTAATGGTTTCAAAATATCCCTTGATGTGATGTGACCACTGTTTGTTCCGCCATTGCCCTACCAACGAGCCCCCCAAGTCTTCTATGAACAAAGGTGCAGCAAACATCCTAGAACGTATGTTTTACATACCAGTGTGTTTGGAAGCCTCTTCTTTCCCGGGCACCCTCCCAGTCATTGTTCAAAAGTCAGTTCCAGGATCTCTGCTTCTGAAAAAGAGCATTCCTGATTGCCCAGAAAGAGTGAACCTCTCCCTCCTCTATGCCACCTAGTCCTGGATGCTTACATCCCTGCCATGGCATTTTCAGGGCTGTGTTGCAATTTTTAGTAAAAGTCTTTTTGACAGGAAGCTCCTTGAGGGCTGGGTCAGTGCTACTCACCTCTGAATCCCCTGAGTCTAGCTCAGTGCCTGCCACACGATATCTGTCCAATAAATATTTGTTGAATTAAATTGCAAAGAATTTGGGCTTTTGAAACCAGGCTGGCTAGAGTTCGAATCGTCGTGGTTCTGTCTTGTACTTGCTGTGTCACTTAGCCTCTGAGCTTAGTTTTCTCATCTGTGTAAAGGGGGAGAACAATCCCCAACTGTGTATGGTTGTTGGAAGGATGAATTGAGATCACGCAGCACTCGGCCTGGCACGTGGGTGGTGTGTGAAAATGGACATTATTAGTATTGGTGTGTGCTTGAGGAAGGACAGGCTGAGGCTTTGGGTTGGCACTGGGCCCTTTTCATGCATCTCTAGGCGTTGCAGGTAGGAAAACTCCCTAGAACAAGCTGGCATTCCCCTGAACAGATGCCCAGGTAAACCTTACAGGTGCCAAGCTGTCTGGTACCTGTTGCCTCTACCCAGCTCATTCTAAATATCCAAGCCCTTCCCAGATGGAGATGACTGGTTTCCATTCCCCGTGACGCATCTGATGGGCAAGCATTGTGGACAGCACCTGAAACTGCTCTCCACGGCAATACACTGTGCTGTGGAGGCGGAAGGCTTGATGAAGGGCAATCAGTATTGCTTTTGATAAGGATGCAATAGGGGCAGTGGTTGGGGAAGGGTCCTCAGGGGAGATATTGGGCTGGTATCATCCGAGATACCTGTCAGGTATTGATCCAGGTGGGGCTTTCCCTTTTTCTTTCCCTTTTCACTCTACCATCCCTTCCTCAGAGTCACTTAAGAGTGCCCTGGACCACTGGCTAAAGATTGATCACACAATGGCAATTTGGATAAGAGCTGAACAATGTCTTGGGGGACATATTTCCTCCTGCTGGACAATCTACCCGTGGTCCTCATGGGACAGCAAAGCAGATTCAGCTTCTGGCCACTCCGGGGGCTCCCAGGGCAGAGGTAGCCATCTGGCCCCCTTACGTGGTCCCTGTCTCTGGTCTCATTCCCTTCCTCATCACCAACTCAGGGAGGTTTTCAATAAACAGAGCACAAGCAGGCAGTTGAATCTGTCAGCTTTTACTTAGCTTAGCCAACTTTTAGCTTAACACTCATAAATGTGGCACCTTCAATCTCGGGTTCCATAGTAACCTCCGCCCCCCAAGGCAGTGACCCATCTCTGTAGACTGGGTGCCTTTGGGTGCCAGAGAAGAAATTCAGTGCTCTGGGGCCAGGGTAGGGGTACAGAGTTGCACAAAGCATACTGTTTATAACAGCTCCAGTGTCAGCCCAGCACACCAGACACCATCCATCCTCCCAGTTGTCAAGCCTCAGATTCACTCTCGCCTCAGCTGCCCTGACCGAGACAGCTGGAGAACAACCCCAAGTGGCCACCCTCTAACCCCTGCAGGGAACATTGAGGGCACCTGCTCCCAGCTCTCCCCAGTGGGGCACTTGCAGCTGGGGGTGGTTTGTTGTGTTAGGTGAGGGTTTCTTGGTGTTTTGCCAGTTCTGGAAACTATATGAAAAGGCTTGGGTTTGGAAGACAAAGAAACAAGCCCACAAGATGCTACTTCTCTCTCAGTGCCCAGCCAGGTCCAGGCCAAAGCAGAGTTCTCCAGCCCATTTGGACTCTGACAAGTCCGGACGCCTCCTGGGACATTGCATGGTTTTCTCTCTGCCTGTAGTATGTTTCGACCATGCTTTTTTGGTTTTTACCTGAGATGGGAGCTTGGATTAGGAGAAGGTGGCCTTAGAGTCAGGGAGACATGTGTTCACCACAGGATCTATTCCACAGGGTTGCTGTGATGATTATGTGAGATAGTGTTGATAAGGCACCTATGAGTTTGGTTCTTGGTGCCCATTAAGTTCTCAATCAAAGCTAGTGACGACAATGATGCTGACGATGACAACGAAACACTGTTATTATGCTATCATGGTGTGTTTACTTATTTATTTTTATTTATTTTTTTTTTATTGGGGAATTGGGGGGATGGGAACAGTGCTGGGGAATTGGGGGAAGGGGAACAGACAAGTTGCTGTCGTTTTGTTCCTCAATCTAGTTGTGGAGGATGTTGCTTCACTGGCCCAAGTTGGCACCATCATTGCGCTCTTCTCTGGCGAGGCAGATCAGTCGCCGGCTTCTGGACGGCCGCTCACTGCGGCTGCTGGCCGCTCACGCTGGCTGCTGGCTACACACGGTAGCCCATGGCAACCCACTGCCACAGGGGCTGCAGCCTACGCCTTTGCCAGCGACTCATGGCAGCCCAGCTCCAGGTTGAGCTGTTGTTCAGCATCTTAGCTGTGGAGGGCAGTGTCACTGGCCCTCATATGTGGGATCTGAACCGGGGCCCTCTGGCATCCCAAGCCAGTTCTTAACCATCGCGCCACTCGGCCGGCCCTTTACTTACTTATTATCTAGGGTACGTACTTCACGTATTCCTATGTGCAAACAATGCCGCCGTCCTTCTTCTCCCCATGCTGGTCGTTCCCGCCATCATCGTCACCCTCTGATAAAAGGGAATGATGAAACCAGAGCCATTTTAGGACATTTCTGTGGCATCTCAAAGGAGTCCGATCATCATGTGACATTGGTTGGAATGGCGCCAATGTAACTCCTGACCCGGTATCTGTACTCTGTGTCATTTTTTTTCATTCAACAAATAGTTTTGGTGAGTCTGCAGTGTGCCAGGCATTACTCTGGCAGCTAGGGTGCAATGGAGAACAACACAAAGTCCCTACACGCATGGCATGAGCATTGTAGTGGGAGAGACAGATGATAAATATGCAAACTACAGCCTGGTGTTTCTCTCTTTATCGGAGCATCCTTTCCCCATGCCCCTGACTCCAACCCCATCCTCAGGGACAGATGGGCTGCAGAATGGCTTCATCAGAGCTGTAAGGGTACAATTCACAGCTTGGAAATCTCAGTCCCTACTAAACCAGAAACCTGGCATCACCTTTGACTCCCATGTATCCCTCCTCCTTGCCCCCCCATATCCAGCCTGCCCCCCCGTCTAGCATCCGTCTTTCACCACCACTGCCCAAGCTCACATCCTCACAAACTCTTGCCTGGGTTTCAGTGGTAGACTTTCCAGCCTTTCACCTTACCCCTTTCAAAACCAACGTCCATAGAGTAGCCACAGCTAGACTTCCAAAGCTCACATCTGATCATGCCACTCTTGAAGCTCAGGACTCATCAGGGGGCCCCTTTTGCCCCCCACCTCCTCAGCACCATCCTGCATGATCAGGTCCAGGCTCATATCTCTGGCATCATCTCATTTCTTCTCAACTTATATATGGTACAACCCTCAGCAATATTGAACCCATGGAACTACCATCTTTCTCTCACCCCTGAACATTTCCATGTGCAATTTCTTCTGTCTAGAACACCCCCCACCACTTTCTCACCTGATTAATCCTAATTCATCCTTGAACACTCAGCTGAAGCATTGCTTTGTCCAGAAAGCCTCCCTGGTCCCGCACGTCCTGCCTACGTCCCCCTGTCAGGAGCTCCTGGCACCCTGCACTTCTCTATTGTGGTGCCATATTCTATTTGCCTGTGGGCTCATTCGCCTTGCCTACTAGACGGAGAGCCCTTTGAGGTCAGAGGGCATCTGTTGTGTGTTGTGCCTGGAACATGGAAGACAGACGGAGTCCATCATTTCATGCAGTGACAAAACAGCCAGTGCTTTGCATCAAGACCCACAGTGGTGAGGGTCCTATTTGGCCACATTGGGTGTGTAACCCTCAACTCCGAATTCTGGGTCCCTTTCAGGGGGAGGGGAAAGGCATGAAGGAGAAGCCACCTGGCTCCTCCCTCTCTTTTTCTGACACAGTGTCCTATGTATGACGACACCCCCTCTTCTTTCTCCCCTACCAGCTATCCATTGAGTAACCCCCTTTCCAAAGCATGAACCACCCCCCTCCACCAAGGAACATCCCACCCACCCTCAATCCCAAGAAACTTGTTTTGTTTTGCTAAACCTATTTTACTTCCCTGGAAGAAGAAGGAGAGTTTTTGTTTTGTTTTTTACATCACCCAAAAGGGGACCCACATCAGACTTTCTGTGGAGATCCATCTTTCCATTTGGGGCCCTTGAATGGGGATTGGGCAGCAGCCTAGCCAAGTGGAAGTCCTGATAAAACAGCTGGAAACTTTTCTCTGTCCACATCAGTATCAGTAGCCAACCTATCTGTGGCCTGATGGGAGGGGACCCTTTCCACAAAGCTCTCTTTCTCTGGCCATTTCCACATTATACAGAATTCCCAGAGAGGGACCTGGATCTGGCTCCTTGACCCAGGCCAAAGGGTTCCCCAAGCCCCACCCAGTTTCTCAATGTGGGAACCACCCAGCTGGCCGCCTCCCTGGCTCACAGGCCACAGAGAGAAAGAAAGGGCTGTTGAGAGTGGCTTGAGTTCCCACGTCGGAAAGTGCCAGCTCAAGACAGCATGGCTTTGTGCTTGGGAGGATCTGTCTTCTCACCCGGCAGAGGAGAATCGTGTCCTGTGGAGGGATCAGGGGCAGCAGTGAAGGGTGGCTGGGCCATCCCTCCGCTAAGCAGCAGGCAAGCTGGAAACACACACCTGCCCTCAGGGAGAAGACTCCTCACCCAAAACTTAACCCTGAGAAAAGCCGTTCCCAGCATCCTCCAAGACAATAGCTCTCTCCAACCCTGCACACACCTCAGATTTTCTCTATTTTTCAGAAAATTGCCCTAAACCAAAAGATACCATACATCTTAATTGTGTTCCTAATCTACGTATATTTATAGAGATAGAGAGAGAGAGAGATGCCCATAGATGGGCAAGACGTTGTATATAATTAGAGCTTGTACCTTCTTTCATAAGTGCAGCCTCTCAGGGGTCTATAGATGGTCCTTTGCCTTCTACCACTAGTGAAAGGACAAATCCCGCTGATGGTGAAGACAACTGGAAGTACAAGAGCAAAGAAGAATAGAAACTCCCAGACGTTTGTTTGGACTTTCTTAATTATTACCTTTCTCTGTATCAACTGCTATTCTCTAGAATTTAAGGCTCAAAACCCCAGACAGTTTCCAGTCTGTGTGTATGGGTAGAAGTAGCTGTGTTTTCATGGGGAATAGAAAGAAGATCTATTGGGATCCCTAGCACCCTGACCAATACCCCCAAGAACCCCTGTAAACTAAAGAAAGTTTGAAAACAATTGAGTCAATTCAAGCTAATTTAACCTCATCATTACGAATGTGGATGCTGTGACCCACTGAAGGGAGAGACGTGCCAAATAGCTTCATGCTGCCAGAGCCAGAAACCAGGTCTCCTGACTCCCCAGCCAGTCCACCACGCTTTGCTCTGTTACCAATGGAATTGACCTTGTTCTTGAACGTTTGTGGAGGTCACCTAAGGGGTGTGCTGTCCAGCTTCTCCGTTTTAGAAAGTGTGCCTATCCCCTTGCGCCCTCCTCCTCCCCACTTGCTACACTTACCTCATTACTCCAGCTATTTATCTTATCATTTATTGTGACAGTAACACCTACTTATTGTATAAAATTCAATCTCCACGTTGTGGGAACGCCACATAGGCACATTTTGCAGGGGCAGTTCTCTTGCACAGCATGCTTCTTGGAAATGATGGGTTGTTCTCTAGGGAGAGCAGCTGAACCAAGATGGGCCAATCCGAGTTCTTCCCTGAGGGTTTTGACAACAGGATGCAGAAAGGGAGCCAGCCCTTGCTGAAGGCTAAACCTGTACGATGTGAAACTCGCCTTGTGTTATTAGAAAGTCTACAGCAACAAAGACTGAATCGGAAATACAGAGCAGTGGGGTTAAGAGCCAGAGAGAATCCCTGTTTGCAGCTTTACTGAGGCCCAGCTTCATCTCTGGACTTTCTGTAACTTGAATGTCTCACCCTCTCTTGGATTTTGTGAACCACTACCTTCTCTTTTGCACTTGATTAAGTGGAGTCTCTTCCCCCTTGAAACCCAAAGCCAAAGAACAACAGGGTAACCATATCCCCTCAACTTTTTTGGCATCCACTTCCCAAATCTCTCTTCTCTTTTTTTATTAAATATATTTTCCTATAAAAATCAATGCATGTGAAGGAGCTATATTTAGTCCTAACTTTTAGATTAGGAGAACTTAGAAGTATATAATTTAGAGGCAAAGGTGGAAATAAAATAAGCCTTCTTACTACCAATTTTAGACTCCTTCCAAGAAACCACGATGATGTGTATGAATAGCTGTGAGTAATAGAATATGCCTTAAATATGATGAAAGTAAAATTTTCTTGTGCAATTCACACCTAGAAGTAGGCAGTCCAAGGCCACTGCGATGGCTCTGTTCCATGAAGACCTCAAGGACGCAAGCTCGTACCAGTTCACTGCCTTCATTCTATCCTTAGTTTCCTTATCAGTAAAATGTAGATATTCATATGCCTGCCTCATGACCCAAGATAGCTGCTCCAGTCCCTGCCATTAATCTGTATTTCAGCCAGCAGGAAGGAGGAAAGGATAAAGAAGAGGGAGAAATAATATGTTTCAGCTCCCCCTTAAGGAAGTTTCTCAAAAGCAGTCATACAAGGTAGGAAAATTAAGTTTGCAAACTTATCCTAGAAAAAGTGCTACAAAGCTCATTGTTGAATATCATTTATAGTCACCTTTGAAATACTCCCCTTAGGAAGCTGTGCACCAATGCCAGCATCTAGTCCACCCTTCAAAGCAATTTTGGAATTCTTTTTCTGGAATGGCCATCAGAGCTGTCATCATATTACCCTTGATGTCCTGAATGTCATAAAAATGTCTTCCTTTCAATATTCCCTTTATCTTTGGGTAAAGAAAGAAGTCATTGGGGGCCAGATCAGGTGAGTATGGAGGGTGTTCCAATACAGTTATGTGTTTACTGGCTAAAAACTCCCTCACAGACAGTGCCGTGTGAGCTGGTGCATTGTTGTGATGCAAGAGCCATGAATTGTTGGTGTAAAGCTCAGGTCATATAACTTTTCCACACAGCCTTTTCAGCACTTCCAGAGAGTAAACTCGGTTAAGTGTTTGTCCAGTTGGTACAAATTCGTAATGAATAATCCCTGTGATATCAAAAAAGTTTAGCAACATCATTGCAACAAGTTCGCAAATTTCATTGTCACTTAAATCTCACTTTCCAGAACACTGTCATATCGCCATATCTATTTTGAAAGGAGCCTTGGAAATACAGCCTTGACTCTTGGCAGCCATGTATGTGTACAACTACAAGTCAGCAGTTCTTTAACCATGGAAGAAGGGGAGAATGGATATTAGAAAACAACCTGCCCGCCAGTACTATTGTTTTTACTTTTAGCCGTTCTGCCATCTTTCTAGTGGTTACTCCAGCTATTGCAAGTGGAAAGCGTGGCTGTCTCACAGTGCCTTCTCTTCTCCCCCACTGCCTTATTTGTACACACCTAGTGTTTATGACTCCACATTAGTGTTTTGCAGAGCTGGGGAGAGTAGAATGAAACTCACTTGGAGGCTGGGGCCAAATGGATCTGTTAGAGAATTCTGGAACAGGCCCCATGGTTCAATTTGTCTCTTCCCCAAAGGTTTTTGGCCTGAATCATAGCCAGCCTGCTGGCACATAAGGGGTGACAAGCTAGATAGTGTGGATGACAAAGTTCCTACCCACACTACCCCCACCCCCATTTAATTAGAGAAATATCTTCTCACAGGACCTTCATAAGAACAGGTCTGATGTATTCATCATTCATTTATTTATTTGACACATAGTTTTGTAGGCAGGGTGGTGGTTAAAGGGACTAGCCCTAGAGTCTAAGAACCTCTTTTCAAATCCCAGAACTACAAGCCTGGAGAAATTACTTAATTTGTCTAGGATACAGTTTCCTTATGTGTAAAATATAGATTTACATACATGCATCCTAGGATTTTTGAGAGATGATATCAGGTAATCCAGGTTGGGCATGTAATGATAAGAGCTCAATAAAGACCAACTGTTTTTATCATGTGCCCACCATGTTCCAGGACTATGCTAAGAGTATGGGAAATATTGGGTCATCAGGAAAGTCATGACGTATTTTTCTATGTGTTTCAATGCAAAAATCCCAACGACCCAATAGAAGATTGAGTGGGTCCTTGCAATTATGTGGTTCCTAGAAACATCGGGCACCATGACCTCGCCCCCACTGGATCCAATGGGGACGCTCAGCAGAAGCATCTGAACAGTGAGGACTTTCATGGAGCAGGCAGCAAGACCCTGGAGAGCAGAGGGACAATGGGAAAGGAAAAAGCATACTTCCTCTTCCCCTTCCCCGCCCTCGTCCCCACATAGAGTTACCTAAAGCATGTGTGTGTACCGAGCGTTATGTGTGGACGGTCCTGAGTCCATGCTCGGTCAGCCCCTTTACATCAACTCTGCAAGGGACTTGCTGCCTCCTTGAAATACCAGCAGCTTCCAACAACAACAGAAACCACAGAAAGGAAAGAAGGAAGGAAGGAAGACGAGAGAGGGAAGGAGGAAGGGAGGAGAGACAAAATCAAGTGTCATTTTCATCGAAAAGACAATAACAATTGAGCCATTAACCTCCATCGTTACTTTTTAACACTTCTAAACGATGGCTTTTTTAAAAAAGCGAATTTAGAGTCTTGATGTATATTTTGTATTCCTGCACGTATTAGGTGACTTTTCAAACTTCTCGTTACTAATTATAAAAGTAATTTACCCACTTAAGATTCAAAAAGGATAAAGTAAATACAAATGGCACGTACGTGCACACAGTGGAGTCCCATCAAACATGTTGAACACACTCAGAGGAAAGACAGACCGAAATGGAGAGAGACAAAGACAGGCAATTTAAATAGTGCAGGAAAGGCCTCCCTCCTGGCCCCTCTCCCGAGGAGGCCCAACAAGAGACCACCTGCTCTTCCCACAGGAACTGATAACCCACTGAGGGGCATTCCAGCGTTTTACGATACAGGACGTACTTTTCACGCAGCCTGGCCCTATAATAGTCTGCTAATTCCTTTATCTCGTGCTCAATGGAAAAACCAGAAATCACTTCCAATATTGGAGGAAAACACTGAGAGATGGTAGAGCTTTGGACTGTCTGTTAGAGAAGATACTGTGGATTTTCAAGGGTAGTTTTCAGCATATGCCTCTTTTTTGTCTTAGTCTCTTACTTTAGAACCAAATCCCAGGATAACATGTAATTCCCTCCTTCTTTCCCTCTTCCCTTCCTCCCTCCTTTCTTCTTTTCTCACTTCCATCATTTTTTTTCCTTTAATGCCAATGGGGTAATACTATGCATACTATTTGACAGTTAGTTTTCATCTAACAAATATCTTGACATGTTTTTCCATCAGCATGGGGTAATCTATAGAATTAAAATGTATTAAATCAGTCCCTGCTGATGATACAAAAGTGCTGCAAAGTCTTGGCACATGTGTCTTTGTACGCTTGTGTGTGTGTGTGTGTGTGTGTGTGTGTGATAAGTTCCTTAAAATGGGCTGCTAGGTTGAAGGGTGTGCACATTTTAATTTTATAAGTGGCCAGATAGACTTCCGAATATATAGTGGTATGTACTTTGGTGTGTATTCATTTTCATCTCCATGAGCAGTCAGTTACATCAAGGGCCTTACCTGTCTTGTTTTTTGCTTAATTTTTTTGGTAGAGTGAAGGTCAATCGAGGTCATGAAAGTTGAGGGTCAGGGAAGGCTTTCAAGGAGGTTACGGTCAAACTGTCGCTTGAGAGATGGCATGATTTTGAACCCAGAGAAATGGGCAAAGGGCATTCCAGGTAGAGGCTGGAATATAAAGCCACTGATATGGTTCCTGGGCATGGTTGAGTGGGGAAGGTGGTGCATTGTACCTTGGCAAATCATTGGCCATAAGGTGGTCTAGGTCCCACTCCCAGACAAACAAGCAATTCTGTTCTCATAGGGGGAAAGAGACAACACAATATAAGGCCAACTATATTGGCATGTTAGATGGTCAGAAGCGCTAGAGGGAATAAAAATCAGAGAAAGGGGACAGAGAATGTGCATGGGGCGGGGGAGTAGGTTGCAGTTTTCAATAAGGTCATCAGAGACGACCTTACGAGAAGGTGACGTTTAATAACGCCCTACAGAGCTCGAGGGAGTAAGTTGGGCAGATTTCTTAAGAAAGAGCATTCTGAGATAGGGTACAAGACGGACAAAGATCCTCACGTGAGAGAGTCTCTGGGGAGCTGGAGGGAGAGCAAGGAAGTCACATGGCTGGACCGGAGCAAGTGACCAAGGGGGACAAGTGAGAGTTGAGGTCCAAGAGGCCCCAGGACTAGATACTGTAAGGCTTTGTGATCATTGTAAGGTTTGGGCTGCTTTTTCGAGTAAGATGAGAAACCATTGGGAGGTTTTGAGCGGAGGGATAACATGATCTGACTTATGGTTTAAGGGGCTCATTGTGACTCAAAGAGAGACAAGGGCCAAAACGGGGAGACCTGTTTAGAGGTTATGGGAATAATCCAGGTGAGTGATGACAGCGATTTGGACCAAGGCAAGGCAGAGAAATGGTGGGAAATGGCTGGATTCTGGATATGTTTTGAAAGCAGAGCCTTCAGGATCTGCCCATGGATTGGATGTGAGGTGTGAAAGACAAGGAAGAGTCAGGACAACTCTCAGGTGTTGACCTGACCGACTAGAGGGATTGAGCTGCGATTCGCTGAGGCGTGGAGCAGGTTGGGCTTGGGGGATATTCAAGGGCTCAGTTTGGATAGTAAATGTTTGTTTTTCGCAGAGCATGACTTCCTTCTCTCTGCTTTTGAAGCAAGCTCTGGTTCAAACAGAAAGCCCTGGACTCTCACGGCTGTCAGCACCCCCGGCTTACTCACTGCAGACGTAACACCCTTACCTTGTACTGCCTGGGGGTCTTGTTGACCTCCCACGCATCACAGGTCCACTGGGATTATGTTTCCATGGAGTATCCAAGGGGCTATAAGCGAACGGGAGGGCAAGGAACAGCGGTAGACTCGTATATGGCTCATAGCTCCTTTGCCCACGTACATGCTCCATTGCCCAATCAGATATCGCTTACACAGTCCAAGTTCAAAGGTGAAATTATTAAGAATTTCAAGTCAGCAACAGGCAGAGAATTAACCCAAACATGGAGCCCCTCTGAGTATGAGGCCCGGTGCCACTGCCCAGGCCACATGCCCAGGAAGGCAACCCTACAGTCAGTCTCCCTCTGTGAACACCATCATGGCACTGGTCACACTGCCCCCATGAAGCTTGGTTTTCATTGTCTGTCTTCCCCCATTGGGCTGTGAGGTGTCTTGCTCAGTTGCAGCACCAGTAACTAGCACAGTGCAGGATACATAGTAGGTCCTCATTAAATTTTTGTGGAATGAATACGTATTACTATAAGAACAAGTCATTCTCTAATGCCTAACCCATGATCATTGGTGGGTCTTTTCCATGACACTTCCCATCACCTCTCATGTTATTCATTCACTCAGCATCTTCACTGTACCCCCAAGAATGTCACAGTCGTGAGGGAGAATAGACACTGAAACAGAAAATCCATTCATCCATTCATGCGATTCAGTACCGAGAACAGTGCTTGGTATACAGCACGTGATCAGTGAATATCTGCTATGGGTAAGACACCGTAAACCCTAATGGAGAAGACAGATAATTCGGCATTGAAAATGGAGTGCAGCGAGTTGTATTCCAGAAACTCCTTGAAGGCACTGTGGAGGCACAAAGAAAGGGCAGCTAACCCAGCCTTGGGCTCCCAGAAAGATTTCTTAGAGGAAGTGTCTTCTTAGAGGATAATATGCCCTAAAAAGAAAGGTCTTCCAAGCAAGGCAAGCAGCAAATGGAACGGTATCAAGACATGCAAGAACGTGATTAACTCGCAAGCAGCTGTATGCAGTTGGAGCAGAGTGTGATGGGAGATGCAGTGAGAGATGAGGCTGGAGAGGTAGATAATCAGAATTCAGTGTAATAAATGCTACGGCAGTAGCACTCCATAAGCACGAAAGAAGGAGCTGCTAATTTCTTATCAGGGCAATGGCCGTTGGACTCAGTCTAAAGGGTGAATAGAAGTTTGCCTCAGAGAAGGGTTTGAAGAGCATCCTAAAACCAGGGGAAGGGCCTGGAGTCATGGAAGGGCCTGTTGTCTTTAATAAATGGTCAGAATTCAGTGTGGCCCAAGATGGGAAGGTGCTGAGATGCATAATAAAAATAACAGTCCAACATTTATTGAGCATTTACTATGTGCCAGGCATTGCATTAACTATTGTATTAGCTCATTTCCTCTTAATGACAGCCTTATGAAATGGTGATTTTTATTATTCCCATTTTGCGGATAAGGAAATTGGAAGGTTCAGTAATTTGGCCAAAGCCTCATAGCTAGTTAAGTGGTATCTTTGGGAGTCAAGCCCAGGTCTGAGATTCCAAAAGTACATGTTTTGAAACACTATTATACCGGTCCCATAGTCGCTTGGCAGTAAAATCCAAATAGTCAAAGAGCTTTGGAGGAAAATGGTGAATACAGTTTGGAGCATCCAAAGAAGGTGCTGAGAAGGCAGCTGTATATGTACATCTGTAGCTCAGAAAAGTTGAATGGGCTGTAGATAAGACCTGAGAAGCATCAGCTAACTGGTCATCGCTGAAACCATGAACATAGATATGAGTGAGAAGAGGACCTAAAACAGAGCTCTATGCACCTCCGACATTTGAGAGAAGAGGTGGGGGAGAGGCTGGAGAGGTAGGAAGGGGAAACCAAGGGTTGCTGCCTAGAAGCCAGTGGTACCAATGTCACACACTAGATATAGCCAATCAGATGAGGACTGCAAAAAGGCCTGCAGGTTTTGCAAATGACCTCACAAGTGACCTTGTACAGACCAGTTTCCTGAGACTGGTAGATAAGGGGAAAGGGACAGTTGCTAGATTTATAACGAAATCAGAATGATGTCTCATTTTTCATGATTCATGAAAAAAAAAATCGTCCTTTGTCAAACTACATTTCCTGATTTGGGGTACAGGAAAATGCAGTGGCTGCCGCAAGAGGGAAGATTTAACTTGGTTGTGGGCTATGGCAAGCCACTTACTTCCCTTCTTGGGACCCCAGTTTCCCCATCTGTAGATAAAGATATTGGAAGAGACACTCTAAGTTTTCTCCCGGATCCAAAATTCTATTCTCCGCTATTCCAGATGCTCTTCGGGGATTTTGGTGTTGATGGGGAAGGTGAAATAACACTGGGGCTCATTCAAAGAGAGGGCCCCCTTTCACCGTCACGGTTCCCCCCATGGCCTGCTCTCTCTCTCTCACTCTTGTTTTCTCCCCAGTTCTCTCAGGCGGCTGTTGGAGCCAATGATGAGAAACACATGTTTCTAGGCAGCCCTGGTATTGCACAATGCCGCCAACGGGAGAGCAAAAAAGAAAGAAAAAAAAAAGAGAGAAAGGAAGGAAAGAAAAGCGCTTTGGTATTCTCAGCCTCCACAGACAATTCCCCCATTGATGTGCCGTGAGTCACGGCCAGCCGCCAGGCCATGGTGGTTTCTGAATCACTTCCTCCAAGAGGGGCGCTCCACTTGTTCCCGGGCTGGCGTTGGCCAGGGCTGGAATGTGAGGAGGTGGGGCCCTTCAGAGAGTCTCCGCCTGCTTTCCTCTTTGCTAAGCTCCAGCAGTGGAAGGGCCAGGCAGCAGGGCGGAGGGGCCTCAGTGGAAGGTGGCAGGGAAGCAGGTTGGATCTGCTTGTTCCAACAGGCAGACCCCCCTTTACAGCGTCACAGCTCATGTCTCCAGGTGGAAACAAAAAACCCAGGTTAAAAAGGCCACAGTGTTCTCCAGGGGGCTCAACTTTTAGCCAGATCTGGGTTTTCCATCTTCCCCACCTTGACTCTCTGGCTGACATGGAGAGGCTGACATCTTTTGGGCAGAGGTAGATGTAAAGTTGATCCTGGACATTCCTCTAACGACTCGCATTAGGGTATCTTGGGCTGCGTCTTTCCGTCTCCCATCTTGAAATGGCCATCTCCGAGCACAAAGATTGTAGTGGCCCATGACGCCCTCACCAGGATGATGGCACTCGAATGAGAGTCTGATTTAAGTTCTTAGAATAAGCTTCATTCATTTGACAAGGAGCATTACTCTTCACTCTGGGCCAGATTCTGTGTAGGCACCAAGGATTCCAAGAGGAAATGAACATGGTCCCAGCTGTACAAAAGAGAAAGACAGGTAAATCAATGATGCAAATTCGATATGGCAAGTGCTCTGGTGGTGGGGCCCAGAGAAAATGATCAAACACAGGCTTGGGGACAAGGGAGTTTAGGGAAGGTATCCAGAAAGTGTGTTGGATTAAATAAGGCAACTTTCAGCATCATTTTCCTTTGTCCAACCACCCCCTCCCCTCCCCAACTCCTGACCCCCAGGACTTTCCAGAAGGTCAGAACCTTGACTGAACCCTGGAAATGAGACCTACTCTTAGCCCCTACAAGAGATGAGGTGATCTCTCCCCTCTATGCCAACAGAGGGCACTGTTTCCCACTGACCCCAGCAGTGTGAGAATATGCTAGACCACCACCACCTTGTGGGGGTGCTGAGCCCTGTCTGTTTTACAGCTCTGAAGATCCTGGGCACTTATTGATGGATTGATTTGGAAGCAATGCCCCAAATAAACAGGGTCTGGCCTGGCTACTTATATGATTGTAGTTACAGGTGAAGTTTACCCCTGTCTACGTTCAGCTGGTTGAAGTCTCCCCTTGAGCTGGATTTGGATATAAAGCTTCTTTAGAGAAAGCACCATATCTGAATCATCTCTGTGACTCACAACCTCTACCAGGAGGTCAGGAAAGTAAAAGGTGCTGTGCACATGGATGTTAAAGGAGTCCTTAATATAAAAAAACAGCCAGAATGATAGCAAGGGCTCTCTGTATCTTGCACCACTGTGTCCCTAGCACCTAGCACAGTGCCTGTTCCTACAAATATATGTTGAACAAATGAATGAACTCAGCCACTTGGAAGTAAAGCTCTAGAAAAAGCAAACATTGTTTGCTAGAAGAGATTATATGTCTCTATGGTCTAGTAGAACCTCCTTTTTCTTAGGTGCAGCCTAGAATGGTACAGTGACTCCCCCAAAGCCACACAGCTAGTCTCAGAGCTGGGACTGGTGGGCATATCCTCTAACTTGCCACTAGGGTTGCCCGGCAGGGCCAGCCCATGCTTATTTGAGGGGTAAAGCAAGGACAGCACGTTTCTCTAGAGCAAATACTTGTCTAGATTATACCTGGTAGAGGAGCTTTCAACTGAGAATTTCTGAAATACCTTTTCAAGAACTCTAATCTTGGCCTGTGCTCTTAGGGAAATAAGGAACCCTCGCTAGTGTGTTAAAGAGGTAAAGAATAGCTAGCAATCCGAGGGCTATAAAAAGAGCTGAAATGCACTCACTGAACACACACAACGTGATGCAGAAGGTGCCTCAGTTGTGTCGCAGGGCCATGGGGAGCTCTTGGCACCCAGGAAAAGTCAATATATGTTAGCGATAGTTACTGTTCCTATCTCCAAATACACCATGCTGCCTCACGCTCCCATCCCTGTATGCATTCTGTTCCCTGTGTCTGAAATGTCCTTTCCTTCTTTCTCTCTCAAATGGACATCAGTTCATTCTTCAAAATCCAGCTCCATGTGCCCTTCTGAGATGCAAGGAAGGTTAATTGTGCCCTCACCTTTGTACATACCCCTACTGCAAGTTCATCAGAGGTCCCACCGACACCCTGAACCTCCTCGTCTGTCACGTGGGATAATGGCATCTGTTGATCCATGGTGGCTTGGGTCAGATGGGCAAACTTATAGTCTGCCTGTAGGCTGTGCAAATTACGAAGCCCCTAGACAGGCATGAGAGATGTGTATTTTTGTAATTACAGAAGGGATGTCAGCTGCCGACTTCTGATCTGCCAGGGCAGGGTCAGCCTGTCCCCTACTGCCACCCAGGCGACCCGAGGCCCAGCCTCCAGCAGGACCCCCTCCCTGTCGTACACACAAGCTCACTCTGCAGCCTTGCTCACCCACGCTTGCTTCCTAGGTGCTGGCAGCAATGCTCCTCGCCCACCCCGGGGGTCCAGGGAAGTCACGTGCAGGCTGTTCGCACAGGGAGCCCAGGCTGCACTGCCAGCACAGCCCACCCAGGGAGCCCCCACCCACTCCTCTCCCACCGCCTTCCTCTGGTTGCTCCTGGCTCTTGGGCCTCCCTGACTGCCATCCTCTCCCCGCAGGCTCTGCCTTTATTCTCCTTCTGCCTGGCTGAAACTGTGTTTACAGCAAGAATGGAACGTCCCCTCCTGGCTCCCCACCCACTCCCGTTCCTCCCTCCTCTCCTGCAGCTTGAATGTCCTCAAATTCACCTCAGGGCCTTTAGCAAGCCTTCCTTCTGCACTCATCGAGCGTTGTGTGAAACACTCTCTGCAAGGCATTGTGGGAAATGCAGCAATGTATTCATTGTAAGCACTCATTGTCCAACACCAGCATTAGTAGTTGAGTCTGTCCCCCTATGTATCGCCGACTGTGACGAGCAGTGAATACCCCATGCTTCCTAATGCTTTCATCTCTTTGCACATGCTGTTCCCTATGCCTAGGATGCTCTTTCCTACCTTCTCCCTGAGATGGACAAGGTCCAGAGCAATGTCCCCTTTGTTTGTTGCCTCTCATAAAAGCTCCCTCAAGGGAAGTGAATCACACCCTCATCTGTGTACGCAATCCCCATTTTCCAACACCCACCCTTGTGCCTGGCAAAGACAAGAGACTGAATTCTGAGGGGATCCTGACACGTTTTTCTACTTCCCCATTGAGCTGTGTTGCTTGGGCTCACAGAGGGTTGTCAGTGGATTCCGAAATTTAGTCATGAACTTAGAAACGAGGTGTCATAAGAGGCAGTTGTCAGAAACGATCCCCAAACAGAGTACCCATCCATGACCGAATGTGCAGCTTACTCATTATGTAATATTACTATTAGTCTCCTGTCTAATGGTATATATTGGTTAATGCTCTAAGGCCTGTTGTTTTCTGTTACCAATCGCTAGTATTCTGTTTGGGTGTTATTTTGTTTGTTTGCTCCTGAGACCCTGAGGCAAGTATAATGCAGGTGTTTAGCCATAACTAAGTAACGGTCTTACAGCCACGCCTGCATTCTTTCATGTATTCATGCTTGCATCCATTTGTTCACAGGATTTGTTATACACCTGTTATAACAATTATGTATCAGGGTGACAGGGTTATATTTACACTCAGATGTGCAAAGACGACGTCAGTTCTTTATTTTCTAGAATTCCATAAGCATCCTCACCCCACCGATGGTGGGGAAACTGACACTGTCAGTGAATGACATCTCAGCCTCTTGTGGTTTGCACTGCCTCCTTTCAGTCTAGGGATGGAGTCTGTCCCAGGTCTCACTCCCCAGCCCAGCTAGGCGAAGTTGTCCCTTTGGGATGACTTGATCCCTTTAGATAAATGCTCAGTCTCTCCAATTTCCACCTTTCCCCGCTACCTCCGTCTCTTCCCCAAGAGGGTGTCTGGGTATATAGGGGCCAACTGTGTCTTTGGAACATTGGGGCTGGCAAGGCAAGGGGATAAAAGGTGACGGTCCCCTGAGCCCATAATGGCCCTTGGCTGGTCTCCAGTGGGGGCTGTGGGTATGAACTTTGGCCATGTCTGGCTGGCATCTGTAGAGGACTGGTCAGCCTGATCCTGTCCTGGGCATCCAGCTGACGTGTGACACTGGAGCTTGACTCCTGGGCGACCTGTCCTCTCAGAGCGGAGCCTGCCGCCCTTGCTGACTAAGCCCCACCTTGCTTCCGCTGGCGGTCTGCCTGAGGTCTGCCTGGGCTCTTGCCTGGGCAAGACCAGTGTCCAGTCTGGGCAGCCGCAGTGTGAGAGGCCCCTGGCTGAAGCGTCACTTGGCCCTGGTGGCAGCAGCCTTCCTCGGCAGGAGCCCCACTCTGAGCCTCTGCTAACTCCTAACTAAGTACCTCCCTCAGGTACTTACGGAAGCCGCTGGTTGCTTTGCAAGTCACAGGAGAAGTGAGGGTGGCTCCAGAGGGCAAACTCAGGCCCTCTCAGGCTGAGACTGACACAGAGTGGGGGCGGGGGGGGGGTGCCTGCAAGGGGGTCTCTTCTCAGTGTTCCAAATGAAAATGGGGCAGAAAGAAGCCCCCCTCCCCAGGCTCCTCGCCAGCTTTCTGCTCAACCCAACAAGGTCCCCAGAGCCAGCACTTCAGCTCAGACATTGTCACCAGCTTCTCACTGGACCCTCCCTCTGCTTCTCTCGCTGTCTTCCTCCCACAATCCCCTGGGGCAGAGAAGGCTGACTTTATTCTTCGTTATCTCCAGCCTGGACTTTTCTACATCATGTCTTCCTTCTGGGGCATTCAGCCTCCTGGTTCAGCCCAGAAAGCAGGAGAGAGAGCCACTTCCTCCCTCCACAAAAACCCCACGTCCCAGTCCTCATATGTCAAGAACAGCAAGAATAATTTTTAAGTCTGTTTTTGCTTGATACTATGATCCTATAACAGAATTGAAAACCCTACTCTGAATATTAAAAGCTGAATATCATTCTCCCCTATAACTCGTACGTGTTTGCTTTTGACTCTGGACATAGGAAGTCTCGGTTTGCACGTCTATACAATGGGGAGATAATAGAAGCCACTTCATAGGCTGTTGAGAGGATTAAATAAGATGACGTAGATCCTATACTTGGCCCATGGTGAGTGCTGGACAAATGTTAGCTGCTGAAATGCTCTTTTGCTGTCACACTCTTTATCCTCCCCGGGATAAGCATATGCTGGGCAGGTCGCAGGGTGATTCCTAGAAGGAAATGCAAACAAGAGGACATTCCACATCATTACGTTTCCAAAAATATGATCCTGGTTTCAGCCACTAACATTTATTGAGCACTTACCATGACTGAGAAGTTGTTGAATATTTACCAGACAAAAAGTTGTCATGACAGAGAGGCATGGGGGTAAGATGGCGTAGAGGATATGAAACAGACAATGAGAGCTTTAGGCAACCTGGCAGGTCCAAGATGCTCCTGGCTGACTTACCTGGTTGCTATGACCAGTCTCCCCTCTCAGGCATGGGTCTAGCAAGAGACACCCTGGGCACTACAGCTCCCAGTGCAGGTCCCAGGACCTGGCATCAAAGCCAGGACAGGAAGGCCTTTGGCTTCTGATCCAAGTGAGCAGTCTCTGAAAGAGGTGAGGGTCAAGGCCAGGTACCAAAGTTTCAGTGTCACTTGTTCACAGACCATACCTCCCTCGTACATTCTATGGGCCAGAGATCAAGGAGCGAGAAAGGAAACAGGGAGGGAAAGATGAGATTCCTATATTGAGCACTCCCTCGAATCCTCAATAACCAGTGAGCACAGGTTCTATTTGAAGATTTTAAAATTGAGGCTCAGAGATGTTGAGCAATTTTCTCAAGGTTACAAAGCTAGCAAGTGGCCGAGTCAGACTTGCACCCAAGTCTTTCTGACCGTGTCCACTCACTGTCTTCTCCAAAGCACACATCCCCCCTACCAGCCGACCCCCAACCTCTCCGCTCCTGCACCTCCTGATGGGAAGCTGTCTGCTGTATATGAGCAAACGAACATTGTCTCCTATTGGAAGCCTCCTGCAAAAATGTAGGATCGCCTGGTCCCTACAGACCCTCTGCGAGGGACACTAACTGGATTTGATTGGATGTAGGGCCCCAATATTTTTTTTGTAACTTGTTCTCTTACCTTTTTCTTACTTTTTTTTATTACCTTGTTTTTGTGAAAAAAAAAGAGAAAAGAGGTGGGGGTGGAGGGTGTATCAGGCTGGAAAGAGCAGTGGCGCAGGCAACTTGATAACTGATGGTTTTCTGAGTGCTTCAGCCTGAAAGAAGCCAACAGCTGCAACATATTGGTTACATGGAAATCATTAAGTCATTCTGGGAAGGAATGACAAATGTGTATGCCTGTGTATATATGGTAGACATGTGTTTACGTATGGAGCGAGGCACCCACAGAGGGAATTGCTTCAATATTGCCTCCAGGCCAGGAGAAGAAAAAAAGGAAAGGCAATTAAAACCCCATTGCAGGAGATGATTCTGAAAATCAAATTCGTGGTTCGTGTGAAGCTTGAACTTAACACTTAAGGGGAAATTGTCTATTCCTTGCCGTCTAACTTGATAGGGACTCCCTTTAGCAAGAGGCAGCACAGTAGGGAGGAAGCAGCCTAGACAGGGTACCAGGAGCCCTCAGTTTTGATTTCTTCTCTGTCCGTAACTAGGGTGGGACCTGCAAGAAGTTGCTTTTCCCTTTCGGGCCTTAGTTTCTCAAATGTAAAGTGAGGGGGGTTGACAAGATGGTCTCTGGCGTCACTTCCTGTTCACATCCCGTCAATGTGCAATAAATTTTTATAGCATAAATTCTGTGAGCCTGAGCTTCGGCTTCTTAGAATAGAGCTGCCTGTTCCCCCCCAACCCCACCCAAAAAGTGCTCCCTTTAGTAAAGCCAGATTTTTATGTAAGTCCCATTTGCCTGGCTGCATATAACCAGTTGCATTCACAATTATGCCCCAAAACGAACTCCCCGGGAGGTAAGACAATGAAAGCACAACAATTCGTTATTTCCAGCAAAGGTGCTCATGACCCGGACGTGGGTACATGGAAGGGCTGAAGCATGTCATGGTTCACGGGATGAAGAACTGGCTTCTCCAGGTTTGGCCTCTGAAGTCGTGATAGCAGGGACCTGGAGGCACCTGAACCCATCGAGGTCTGTCCCTGGGCCATGGGGAAACCTGGCTGTCTATTCTATATTGTGCGTGTTGTAGTGCAGGATGCGGGGAGGAGAGGGCAGGAGCCAGAGGTTGGTCAGACCCAGATTGACCTTGTTCATGATCCTGAAGATAGATATAATTTTCATCTCTGTCTTAAAGCAAGTGGCAGAGTCTGGACTCAGATGAGTTCTCTTAACATTCCAATAAGTGTGCTCTTAACTTCAACACTATAATGCAGAGCCTTTCAACCTCAGTGCTATTAATATTTTGGACCGGATAACTCTTTGTTGTGGGGGTGTTATGGACCGAATGATTGTAGTCTCCCCAAAATTCGTATGTGGAAGCCCTAACCTGCAATGTGATGGTATTTGTAAGTGGTGGTTTAGGAAGGTAATTCGCTTTAGATGGGGTCAAGAGGGTGGGCCCCTCATTAGGGGATTCGTGTCCTGAGAACAAGAGAAAGAGAGGCTTCTCCCTGCCCCCACCCCGCTGTCCACACTCACACACCCAGGAAAGAACCACGTGAGCACACAGCGAGAGCTGACTGTCTACACACCAGGAAGAAGGCCCTCACCGAGAACCGAATTCGACGGCACCTTGGTTTTGGACTTTCCAGCCTCCAGAACTGTGAGAAGTAAATGTCTGTTGCTTAAGCCACTCAGTCTAGGTATTTTGTGACAGCAGCCAGAGCTGACCGAGACAGGGGGACTGTCAGTGCCTTGTAGGATGTTGAGAAGCACCCCTAATCTCTACCCACTAAATACCAGTAACCATCTGCCTAGTTGTGACAAATATCTATGTCACACTGCCAAATGTCCCCTGAAGGGGAAAATCATCCCCAGGTAAGAACTACTGCTCTCATGTCAGCCCGAGGTAGGAGGAGAAAAGTAGCAGCCAGAAGGCCCATAAAACACTGCGCTCGGGTTCCAGTCTGAGGAACAAGCCTCGCGCTCGAGTTGAGAGCAGCATCAGTAGCAGTGAGGGCAGCAGGGGGAGCATGTCAGAAACATGGCAAGCAGACCGACGGCTTCAGATGCTAAAATGCTGAGATGTCCAAAGCACCTTCTTGTGATGAGATATTAAGAATGGCTGAGCTGGCGTACATCCGAGCAGGCGCTGGTGATCCTTAGTTCAAAGCCTCTTCGTTCATTCACTCCGGGCACATCTGCTGAAGGCCTGCTGAGTTCCAAGCCCTGAGCTTGCCTCAGGAAGCCAGGATGAATGAGCAGTGCCAGCCCTGCCTTCCAGGAGCCTGCGGTATTGGTAATGACACTGGTAATCACAGCCTTACCCAGATGTCAGCTGAAGACCTCCCGACCCTTTAGGATACAAGGAAAATGGCTTGCTCTTCCTCAGGTGTTTTTCTACTCTGTGGTGCCCTTGTGTTCTCCAGAACCTACAGCCTGTGGGGTACTGGAGTCCTTACGGCCATTGTCCTCCGGCACACCAACACAAACCGCAGGGTCAGCTGCTTCCCCTGCTCCCACCACAAACAACAATGTCTCCCACCACAGATGGTGTGTTTATTGGACTCGCTGACCTGCTCAGTCAGATCCCAGCAAGGAGTCTCATCTCATGATATTAAGCTTTCCTCCGTCTTGGTGGCCTCCCTTGCCCTCCCATCTCCTCTCCTCAACTTTCCCTGTTCACCAAGATCTCCAGTTTCTTCTCATCTTCCCGTGCAGGGCAGTCCCAGCCACCATGAGGCCTTGGCTTCCGCTGACCCAGGCCCTTAGGAGGTGCTCCTTCTATCCCAACCACTTAGCAAAAGTATTTTCCCCACAAAAACTTCCCTCCTTGAGGAGAACGATGGAAGCCACTGTTATAAAATAAAATTCGTATCGGTGTAGTAATGTGTGGAAATAAACACACAGCGTAGCGATTCAGGCCGTACACACTAGAATTCAAATCCCAGCCCTGCCTCTTAATAGCTGTGTGCCCTTGGGCTTTTCACTTCCTTGTTCTGTGCTTCCATTTTCCCTTTCATTTGTAAAACAGGGATAATAGGAATAGCTTCCACTTCAGGCTGTTGTGAGGATTGGGAGGGTGCATAAGAGTGTAAAGTGCTTAGAACAGTGCCTGGCAGTTAGTACGCACCCAATACATGTTGGCTGTTGTAATGCCTGAATAATTAATAGAGGGATTTGGAGTTGAGTCTGCGTTATGGCAGGGACAGCTCACAGGGCAGGGGAATTGGGAGGGTTCTAAAGGGTGAGTAAGCGTTTGCCCTCAGAAACATCTGATGCCCTGGGTTTGATGGCATCGGGCCCCGCTGGCTGGTCATGAGCCCCTTCTCAGCCTTCACAGCCTTCACAGCCTTCCCTCTTGCCTTCCCCCATCAAGTTCTCATTCCCACACAGCTCAGTGAGACACTTGGGAAAATATTTTCCGAAATAAATTTCAAGTCATTATTTGACCCAAACTACCCAATTCTGTGGCCCCGCCCTGTCTACTAATGTTACTGCCTGTCCCTATTTAGACTGAGGTTTTAGAACTGATCAGCCCTTCACCAGGGCGTCCTTGTCCTCCCACCTCCTGCCTGAGTCATCCCGTGATGTCACAATCCTCGGTTTACGACGTGGGCCAGAGTGGTCTCGGGATGACTATACAGGGGACCCGCCTGAAAGCCATCTGTGAAAGCAGGCACATTGTGCTCCACCTCCCACCGCCCCGTTCTTCCATGATGTCGTGGGAAGAGCGTGTTCTGGGAATCAGACAGACTAGGGTTGCCTCCAAGCTCTACTCTTTCCTTTCTGTGTGACCTGTGACCAGGAGAGCTTTCGCGAAGTCTCAGTTTCCTCATTAGTGAATGGTGATGTTTGGGGTTCTAATTCAATGGCCTGTGTGAAAGTGTCTGTGCTGATATATAGTAGGGGTCTTCAACATTTATTGCTACAGTTATGATACTTAACAAATCACCCCAAAACTCGGTGGCTTAAAAAATAACCATTAACCTTGCGGGTGCTGGGAATTGACAGGCCTCAACTGGGCCTACCTGGGCTTGTCTCCACTGGACAAGCAAGCTAGCCAGGCACGTTCTCAGCATGTCGAGTGTGGAATTACATGAGGGCCACACCCAAACTCACGAGTGCATTTTGAGCCACTGTTTGTATCATGTCTACTGGCACCCTGCTGGCCAAACAAGTCACATGGCCAAGCCCAAAATTAAGGACAGGAGACGTATACTCCTCCTCCAGTGAAAGGAACTACATAGTCACCTGGCAAAAGGTATTGATACAGAGAGGGTGAGAATTGAGGAAAATAATGCAAGCTACTACAATACATGGTCAGGAAATATCATTTCCTTATGTCCAACTTCCCTCCATATCCAGGGTCTTCTTGCTTTCCCATCATGCTCAAAAAAACTCACTGTGAGGAAAGAATGTAAAACTCATGCTCACTGTATAAACGACCAATAACTGTTGGATAGCACCTCAGCATTTGATCCATCTTAGCTTAAATAAATAAATTTTCAAAGAAGCTCTTTCCTTTTAAGAGAAAGAAAGGACTATGGCTGCCATAAATGGAAAACCAGTATCTCCTGCCATAAACAAAAGACGTTAACCACAAAAAGGTTTACAAAAACAAAGCAATGGTATGAAATTCATGCTACATACTCTTGTCTGCTATAAGCTCCAAGATAAAGTCAGAAGTCTGCAGATGCTAGGAGCTGTTAAACAGCGCCAAGCTGAGACTCTTCCTTGATGAAATCTGGAGGCTCGAAAGTTCCTTGAAAATGGAATAGACTTCTCCCCGTGTGCTTCAGCCTATTTTATGCTACATCCAAACATCACCAAAAACCACTGCAGGGGCCACCAGGAGCTCCAGCCCAGCCTCAGCTGCCTGCAGTCTCAGAAAAGAGCACGCAGTAGGTTCTGAGACAAGACCACCAAGGGACCTTCTTGGAGGTCCTTCAATCCCTCCCCTGCTGACCCCCTTGCATTTGGTCTTCTTTAACCAGAGGAGGGGCACTTGTGATGGCGTCTTCTAAGGGAAAAGGTCCGTTTTCTCCTGGCACAGAGAATAAATGGAAGACAGAAAACCTAGACACACAAAACAGGTGAGCAGACCAGCCCCAAGCCTGTGGCAGTTACAGGGATATGCAGGCCCAGACTGATTCAAGTCCAGGAAAGGTTTACTGGGTCCCCCAGCCACACAGGGCAGGGGGCTGCAGGGGAGTCAGCCCTGTCTTTCATCCTGATGATTTCTTATTATCTACTCCCCAAAAAAGATCTAGTACGGAGAAGTGCTCAAGAAATGTTTAACATTCAGATGTAAATCTTTATTAAAACTGCCAACACTAAGCCAGCACGTGTGTGGAATCTCAGTCCACCATCCCAGCGGGACTCCGATGCAAGAAATGAAACTCGATTTTCCTAGGATTCTATTTGTTTTCTATTTCAGACACCAGCACAGGCAAAACTTAGTCAGCTGGGGTTCCCTCCCCTTCTCCTAGAGTTGTGCAAAAGTTTTGGAGCTTAAGTCAGTTCTGAGGTAGTGGGAGGGAATAGTCAGTGTCGATGTCATTGGTCCAACTGGCATCCATTGAGATGTCTATCACCCTGTGGTCCTCAGTGGACAGCCCACACAGGTTGAAGCCAGTCAGTTCCGTCCCTGTGGTCCCTTTCAGGTTTCTGCTGCTTCCGTGCCCTCCTGGACGCACAGCCATCTTTCTGCTATTCTCAGACCTCATTAGGCACAGGGAATTCTGTTGGATAGTTCATGCAGCCATTTCATCTCTAGATTCTTGCTGCCTCCCCAACACCTCCCCTTCTCCCCACTCAGGGGACTTCTTTTTCTCATCTCAGAGAAGCCCTGCACTCACTCGCCGTATTTCTCCCGGATCTATGGCCAAGAGTCTTTTTGATTTTCTGAAGGACCTAGGCTTTTGAAATTCAAAAGCCAAGAGGCGCCTCCTTTTCTCTCTGCCCTCTGCTGTCACATCCCTCTCCTGAGGCAGTGACCAAGGGCTCAAATGGGGGACGGTCTCAAGAAAGAAAGGGCAACCTAGAGTGAAAAAAATGACCAGTTTAATGTTTCAGAAATCTCATCCAGCTTCACAAACACCAGACAAACATGAAAGCACATGTTACTTTTAGAGCAAATAATTTAAGGCAGCCAAGTTTAAGACAGAAGGAGGTATTTTACTGTCACTCCTAGGCCGTTAGCTCTCTTTTAACTATTCTTTGGCTTTAGGAAGGATACTGGGTTCTTTGCATTTACCTTCTTAATCTTCTAAGGAAAATGTTCTGAAGGAAAGAATGTCGCTGTCAAAACACCCGTTTTTACCACTGAGACCTGTCCCAATTCTGCTCCTTCTGTCTTTTCCTCTCAGAACTGGAAATCCTTTCTCCACTGCCCCACCCCCCCACCCGACTCTCGGTGACCACTCGCCATCTTCCCACTGCCCAACCTTTTCGCTGCATGACATTTGAAATTATTCTCAGGAGTTGAGCTGGTGGAGGGGGCAAGTAAGGCTGGGGGCGCTGCAGAGGCTCAGCGATTCCAGAGACCTGCACCCAGTTTCTCCCCCACTTTTGGGGAACAGCCAGAGAAAGGGGAGAAAGTCGACAGGGCTTCAACACCGGGAGGCCCCCACGCAGCCGCCCCAGGAATGGAAGGGGGGTGGCCAGAGGTGGAGAGAGGCCGCCTGTGCTAGTCCAAAGGGGATTTCTTCACTTCCTGGCAGGCTCCAGTACACAAACGTGTTTGTTTAGGAGGGAAGGAATGTCATTGATTGCTCCAGTGGTGGTGGTGGTGGTGGTGGTGAGGGGAAAACAAAAATAATCTGCCCAGTGGTTCGCTGTTTCCTGTGCATGTGTCTGTGAGCGTGAGCGTCTATCTGCAGGCCCAGCAAGCTCCCTGCTTGTTTGGATTGGAAGGGATTCATTTGGAACCAGAGCCTGCTGAAAAGGCGCCCCCCAGGGCCCCTGACGCTCACCTGACAGGACAGCTGCCACCTGGCACCCAGGAGAAGGACCTTTGTTCTCAGTGACAGCTTTCGGGACTGGGGGAGGGCTCCCTTCTCCCCGTCCTCCATCCTCTCTGCCTCCTCCCCTCCGCCATGTCTAGTCCTATGTGTGGCCTTATATGACTCCCTCTTTATGGCTCTTGTCTTCCCAATAAACTGTGGGCTTCTTGAAGAGTCACGACTTGGTCATATGCCTCTTCCTATCCCCTGCCGAACACAGTCTGGGCACACAGTCGGTACTCAGTATAGGTTTGGGGGATTAAACTCCGTCTCCGAGGCCCCTCCTTTAATATTTCTTCCCTCCCACTCTGGGTCTTAGCCCTTTCTTTAAGCACAGTTAATGCTCTGCACAGTCCTGTAAGGGAAGCATAGTTCTCCCCCTTTTTACCAATTGGAAGGCTAAGCTCATGTCAAGTTCACACCTCTAGTAAAATATTAGAGCTTTGAAATATGGGGATGTGAACATGAATCCTGCTGATATTTTTTCACTACAGCTCTCTCCCCTCAGCCCCTCCTCTCTTCTTCATGTGTCTTGCCTTTATGAGCCTGCTCTGCCTACCCATGCGTACATTTCTAAGTCTCCTCCCAAATATTCTCAGAGACCTCACTCAGGGATTTCAAGGATTCTCACAGAGGACCTACATCGACCCCTGTGGGACCAGATGAGGTGCAACTGTCTGCTCAAATCTACCCCCTCACTGAGGATTCCCCTTTTCCTTCCTTATAAGCTCATCTTTTAAAATGTAAATTGCGAGCACATTTTATCATGTTTATAGTGGACCCACATAGTAATGCAAGCATAACTTTTAAGTAGATTAAAAATGCAAGTAGCATCATGTATTGAGATGCATCCTCAAATTGTTTTGCTCGGGCATCTGATCAGAAAAACTTATGATAGGACACTGACCAGGGTTCACGGCTTGTGCCTCTGATCACCCTTCTGGGAAACAGAGAGACTCCTTAACAAGAAGCACAGTGTGAAGCTTTTCAGAGGAAGTGCTCAGGAAGTGGGGGTTCCCATCTTTGGAGACTGAGTAGGGCTCGTCTGCACCCCTGTGAATCCAGTGCTAATAACTTGAGAAACCAGAAAAGCGTTCCTTAAACAGTGGGGGTCCCCCACTTCCCTCAGAGGGTACTTGTTTGGCTATCCTAATAATGGCTTTATTGAGATATAATTTACCTGCTGGACAATTACCCATTTAAAGTGTACAATTCCATGGTTTCTAGTGTATTCACAGACCTATGAAACCATCACCACCTTCGTCTTTGGAACATTTTCCTCACCCTGAAAAGAAACCTCATACGCATTAAGCAGTCACACCCTAAGCAACCACTCATCTGCTTCCTGTCTCTATAGACTTGCCTTTTCTGGACAGTTCATATACATGGAACCATACAGTATGTGGCCTTTTGTGTCTGGCTTTTTTTCACTTAGCATAATCTTTTCAAGCTCCATCCATGTTGTAGCGTGTGTCAGTCCTTTGTTCTTTTTTAGGGTCAAATAACATTCCTTTGTGTGGATATTCCTCATTTTGCTTCTCCATTCACTAGTTAGTGGACGTTTAGGCTGTTTCCACCTTTGGTCTAGTATCAATAATGCTGCTGTAAACACTCATGTCTCACTATTTGTGTGGACATATATTTTCATTTCTCTTGGGTAGATACCAAGGGATGGAATTGCTGGGTTAAGGACGTGTGTCTTATATGCAAATTCCTGGACCTCCAGACCCTCTAAATCAGACTCTCTGGGAAGAGATCCAGAACACATATCTTAAACACGCTCCGCAGGAATGTTGAAGTGCACTAAGGTATCAGAACCTCCGGGCTCCAGTGAGCTGATGTTCATTCTAAACACATGAGCTCCACCGTTCGTATCGCAAGTCTGAAGGGGGCCTGTCTGACTGCCTGTAATGTAATCACCATTTGTTGACACTTGGACACAATTTATTTAGGCTTTTCTCCTATAGGATGATGCCATGGAACCTCATGTAATCCCTGCCACTTATCTGAGAGGCCGGTATTGCCACAAATAGACAAAGAGGTGAGCCAACGCCCAGGCGCACCCAGCTGCAAGCTGCCAGGCAAACCAGGGCCTCCTGATGTGAAGCCCAATGCTCATCCATAACGTCTTCTGACCCTGTTCTGAATCAAAGATGAATGCATGTGCTCTGACAAGTATATTTATGGAGACTGTGAGGGGCTGGGGGCTGGGGTTCTATCTGCACAGCCCGTCTCCTACCCCAACAATAGAACCCCTAGTGCATTACTTGATGTCAAATCAATTCATCCTCACAGCAGCCCTTTGGGGCAAAGTGCTATTATTTCTCTCATTTGACAGACGAGGAAACCAAGGTACAGAGCGGAACACCGAAAGTCTCACGCCTCTATGGGGATGAGCTGGGATAGAACTTAAGGGCTGTGGCTTCACAGCCAACATGATCGATCACTGTATAAACTGTCAAGTGCTGGCCAAATGACAGGCTTTATGTTATTACCCATAACTACCTGATGAACTAACAGAAGTGAGTGCCAAACACATCCATGGCAGTCCCTGGGTCTTGCAAACCCTGTGTGCATTACATAAGTAGAAATGAGATTCAGAAAACACAATGGATCAGTGATTGTCCTGGCTTTTTCATTTATTTCTCCACCAGTAAGCCAAGCTGAGAAATAAATAGGAAGAAGTTTAAGGAGGGTGTTTGCCAAAACGCTGTTGAACGCCTAGAGGGCTTCTGCCCCAGCAGTGAGCTGCCTGCCCCAAATCCTTGAGTCCTGAGTTTCAGACTCACAGTCATAAAATCTTAGGGCAGGAAGGAACTTTGGACTCGTCTGACCCATCCCTGATAGTTCACAGAGAAAAGAAAAACTAAGGCCCCAGGCAGAAGGGGTCCTGCCCAAGGTCACACTGCCAGTTCCCGTTAATTTAGGACTTACCAAATCCTGCACACTCATAAACACAGTCTCATTTATGGACGAGACCATGAGGCCCTGAAAGAGGAAGTCGTTTGCCCGAGGTCATGTAGATACAAAATGTCAGATCTGGGATTCCAAATGCCAGGCAAGCGCTCCAGCTGCCACAGCACACTGCCCGGTGGGGAGCAGAGCCCCCACGTCCAGATTGCCAAGTCAAGCCTCCAGTGTCCTGGGAGATTCATTCCCCGTTCCTCCTACCACATCCCGGCAGCCAGTGCTGGGGCAGCCAGGACTCCATGATGTGCCTGGTGATATGGGAGCACACCCACTCACAGACACCAACAGCCCTGCATTGGGCAGCGAAGCCACCGGTCCAAGAGTTGCTAGAACACCTTTATCTGTGCAGGGCAGCCCCCATCTGCCAAAGTACTGCGTCTCTCTGGCGCCTGATGAACCAACAGAGGGGGGCGATGAGATCTTGGCCCTTCGCTATCTGACTTGTTTTTGTAGGAAGTAAAAATAAGAGCCAAAAGCAAATTCCCCGCCTCTTAGACTCTTCATTTCCTGTCTTTGGTGGCATAAAAAGGCTCTGGCTTGGGCAGAGCGGGCTTTAGGGTGGAGTCTAACTACTTCTGGTTCAAATACCGTATCACCACTGGTGCTGTGTGACCTTGGGCAAGTCCATTATCCTTTCCGGGCCTCCATGTCTTCATCCACAAAACAAAAATCTTCACAGTGCTACCAAGGTGGTGGGAAGATTAAATGAGATAATGAATATAAAGCACTTTGATGTCTGGCACACAGTAGCTGTTTAATAAAAAGCATGATTGCTACTGAGTTCTTAGGAAAGATACATCACTTCTAAGACTCCCCATCTTGGAAGGCCCAGGATTGTATCAGGTGGCTTCTAAAGGTTCTTCCGGCTCTAAGGATCTGTGACTTATTTGACTCCAGGTGCATTTTGATTCTCTTCTCCTTAGCTTTCCCCATTCTTCAGGATCCTCATTCGTAAGCCTTAGGCAGAGCTGTGCAAAAGATGTGCTCAGGTGACCTAAGGGGCTGGAGATTTCAGAATAGGTGTGAGAAATAACACCCCAACCATCATCTGGCCTTTGAAGCTGTCTTCAAATGCCCCTCCCGCTAGGGTTAGCGTTAGGGGTGGGATCAGTGTTGCTGTTGAATTCAAGGCCAAGTTTGGCCTCGAGAGGCTCAGCAGTGTGGTGTGCTAGACAGACTGGAGTTTCTAGGTTAAGCACCTGCATCCGACTTCTCATGGAAAGGTGGGGACACGCCCGCAGCCTGGGAAGGAGACAGGGCGAAGGGGTCTGATCTTTCTCCTGGCAGCAGTAAACACCCCATTGAAGGGTTTTAAGCAAGAAAGGGTGTCCTAAGAAGGAACTTTCTGGAGTGATGGCAAGGTTTTAGATCTGTGGTCTCGCTGCTGTATACATGCGTAAACAGTTCTAGAGCCATACTCCTTAGCTATATTTCTTTTACTGTATGTAAACTAAACATTAACTTTTTAAAAAGGCAAGTGTGTCACCCTAATACGAGGCAAAGCCACGACTCAGATCCACCAAGGCCTAGGACTCAGGTGAGGCAACTGGGATAGGACCGTGGCAGCGCAGTGTCAGATCCTGCCTTCATTTAAAATGTTGGTATTTGGTTCATCGTGGATTCACTTGCATTGATTTTTATTGTTTAAAATATCACACTACCACATTTATTCGGAGTACTGAGTTTGGGGCGCCTCCCCCCGCTAACACCTGTGTCTGAGGCAAGTGCCTCACTGTCCTTGCCCTTGTATGGGTCCTGCCGAGCCCTGGCCCTCTCCAGGACACATGCTCTTAACCACAAGTAGCCTCCTGCTCCATCATTGTTCCGTTCCGGGAGCTCTGAAGGAGAACGTGCAAAGAGATGTTTACCCTAGGGAGCTGGATAAGAAGGAAGACTGCAACAGAGACTGTCAGGGCGTGGCTCTGGCAAATACAAAGAAAGATATTTAGAAAGTGGTTCAATAAACCTGTGGATGACAGAAAAGATAGTGGGGCAGGGGGTGCTATTTGGGGCCTGACGATTAGGAGGGAGTTAGCTGCTCATGAGCACACGCCCTCCGGCCAACATCCCCTGACACCGAGCTGCCTGCCCCAGCACGCCCCAGCTATCCCAAGGGTTTGACCCAGGGCGTCTGCCCTTTCCAGCCTCTTTCACAGTTGCGTTCAGAATTATCAACCACTCAACACACACACATTTTAACGATGGTGTTTGTATATATTATAACAAGGATAGCAAATGACTCTTTGCATTGCATAGTGTTTGAGTTTGCAAATGCTTTGACATATGTTGCCCAGATGTCAGCTGGGCCTCTCGCCTTGCCTCTCTGAGATCGAGAGATCATTTTCTTGGACCTTCCTCCGTTTCACAGCTCACCTGGGCCTCTCCTCAGAGAGAAAGGAGCCTCTCCCTCCAGGGCAAGGCCCCACTCTTCCATGTGGATTAGGAAAATTGAACACACACCTAAGGAAACAATTCTCAGTAACAGCACAGGTTACAGGAGAGAGAACTCAGGCGGCTCCCAGCTGGGAGCTCAAGATGCAAGGGACTTTTCATCGTCCTTTCTCGTTTTCTTGTCAGAGGAATTGTGGAGCCCCAACCCCGCCCCCAGATCTTCTCTTCAAACCTCTTTCTCCAGCCCCATTTTGGGCTACACTTTATGAGCCCCAACTGGACAATGCACAGCAACCCCCAGGCGGGGATGGGGAGACGGTGGATGACATGGCCACGCCCACCAGCCCCAGAGGCTGCCCCCCGGGGCCTCTCCCTGCCTTTCTCCCCTAATTTCTCCTTAATTGTAAAGAGTATATTTTGCAAAAGAATTCAAACTTGTAAATTAAATGAGGACACTAGGTGGCATGATATATAGTAGAAACACAGGACACCCCAGGGAACAGGGAAGAGGCAAAAGGACTTGCCCTCTGCACCATGGAGCCTTTGAAACGTTGTCCTGCCCCTCTTGCCACACTCTTGCCAGAGGGCTGAGGACTGAGGACAAGTGGGCAGCAGGCTGTGGGGTGTGCAAGGACAAGGGGGAGAGCTTGGGGTCTCCTTCAATGATGCCGGGGTTCCCCAGGGCCCAGCTGGCTCCCGGGCCCCCTGTAAAAATACTCCTCTGTGTTTGTACAGGTGGAGCTGTCAGCAGGAAAAAGGGATGAGAGGGGAGGGGGGGCTTTTCAGTCTGTGACTCTTTCTATGAGAATTTGGAGTTTCCCAGCGTGTGTCTGTGTGTGTCCACGTGTCTGGGTATCTGGTGTGTGTCTCTGTGCATAGGGATCCCCGCGTTTCTAAATGTGTGTGGTTTTGTTTGCCATCTGCATGTGTGGATGTCCCTCTGTTGTTAGGTGTGGGCGGTGTCAACATGTACACCGGTCTCAGCTTCTGGGTGTGTCTGTGTCTCTGCATGCCTGAGGAAGGTATAATTAAAGACGTGTGTGTGTGTGTGTGTGTGTGTGTGTGTATGTGTGTAGTGTTGGTGTGCAGATGTGGACGGGGACAGGGGTGCTTTAGAACTTTCGGAAGCTGCCGCCAATTGCACACACTGTCTTTGCAAAGCAAGTCATCTGTTTTCCTGGTTTTGTTTTTCTCCTCCCCGTGGGCTCCAGACCCTCCTTAAAAACAAAGGGAACTTTAAAAACGCAGCCCTTCCTGTGTTCCCAAATGTTCAGAATGCTGCGGTGAACTTGACCAGTGCCAGCTCGGATGCCCAGCCCTGCCGCTGCTGCAGGAAGACACCAGCCCACCGGTTACCACCGCCCATGTTCACAGCACGCCTGGGAGGAGGGTGAGCAGGAAGGGGGAGTGTGCAGCTCACTGCACCCCAACTCCCGAGTCAGCATCAGACACCACGTGGGAACTGAGAGCCCATGCGGGGGCATCAGAGGATCATTTTGGGGCTTCTTCCACAAAGAGGGGTTTTTGAGAGTCGTAGGAGGGGAGGGGAGAAACAACATCTTCACATGGAAATTATTACCAGGCAACGAGGTGTGCAGGGACCTTCCTTTTCATCTTACCAGGTCAGTTCTAAGCAGAAATAAACATTTTAATTATTTCAATACACATTTACTGAAAACCTACTGTGTGTTAGACACTATGAAAGGTAAAGCTACTCAGCTGTGCCACCCCAGGATTCATGGCCCCCACTTCCCCGACTAGGGCCTCTCAGCATCCTCCAGTATAACATGAGGAGGTGGAGCTGGCTATCTGCAAAGCCTCTTCCAGGTTGGAAATTCCATGATTCTTAGTACAGCCGCTTCACCATGCTCCCATACGTCTCCCTTCTCTGCCGTCCCCCGAGTGGAGCCTGTCAAGTGTCCCCTTCGCTCCCACCTCTGCTCTCCTCCCTTTCTGTCCTTCCCTCCGTCCATCCTCCTTTGCTTGAAGATGTAATTTACTGATAACGCCTCTCCCTTGTCTGCACTTTGAGGAGGTCCTCAGCCTTCATCTCATTCCCGTGTACTTCTGCCAGGAATGGCTCCACCCACCTCTCCAGCCGTAGGTCCCACATCATCCTCCACCTGCCTCTGGGTGCCATGCAGCACGCACCCCCTCTGCACACACCTCCCTCCCCGCCCCAGCCTCTCCTCAAGCCGTTCCCTATGTCTGCCTAGAACATTTTTTTCCTCCCCTCACTCCCAACCAATTCCCGGCCCTTGAAACCCTAATCATCTGTCAAAGCCCATCTCAAACACTTCCTCCTTCCTCCAGCCTTTCCTGACTTCTCCCGTCTCTTCCCCCATAGACAGGAACTGTCTTGTTTGAAATGTTTCATATGATGTAGCATGTTTGGACTTTACTTTTGTCATTGGTGTCTTTGTCTATTCCCCACAACTTGACTGAGATCCTTAAAACTAAAAGTCAGAAAGTGTGTCTTTCTCGTGCTTGAGTTCCCATGTACTATCTGTCACACGTGTTCGGTAAATGTCTGTGCATGTGATGGTCTCGGTACAGCACTCAGGAGTGGAGTGTCAGGAGTTGGGTGCCTGGCTGGAGGGAATGGCACTGCTGGGGAGGAGGGAGGCAGGAACCTCAGAAGTGGCAGCCAAATGGTCAGCCAATGACTGTCCCTGCGACAGGCCTGCGACCCTGAATATCCATCTTACCCAAAAGGGCCTGAACTTGAGGACAAAGGTCATGGATGCTAAAGTGGTCTATTTATTCTATCCAGGGCACAACTTTTCCCAGAAACAAAGAGCAAGGCAGGGTCAGGTAGCAAGAAGACTCTGGGCAAGGATGACAAACTCAAGTGCCTCTTGGCCAGCAAATGACGGAAGCCAGCTGGGGAGACAGGGGGTGGAGGGTGGCAAACAAATGCATCTTCCATCTAAAAGGAGCTCTGGCCTTGCCTTCAGAAACACAGGTGGCCAGCTCCCCAACAATTACTCAAGAAAAGCCTCATCTCCAACTTTTTATATAAAATCTACCACTTCATAGATGTTGGTGACTTAGTCAATTTTTAAAAAACTCAACAACACTGGGTAGACCCAATGAAATCGATCTGCAGGCCACATTCAGCCCAGGTGCTGCCAAATCGGGACGTCTGCTTAGGTACAGCCCAGGTTCCCGAGTAACGTGATGTGGCTGACTCCCTGCTGAAGCTAAGTCAGAAATCCACTCACACTGGGGAAAATGTCAGCTGTTCCGCTGAACCGACCATGGGTGCAGAAAGGGAGCGGGTGAGCGGGTAGGAGAATGTCTGGAATGCCTTCATGGTCTTTGGAGCCAAGATCTTTGCTCGCCTTGGGTATCATGGCGATGGTACCGCCTCCTCCCCACTGGCATCCACCCTTCACTGGCCCCTCTGAGCACTCAAGTGTGCCATCCCTGGCCCAGCGTTTTCTCCTACAAGACACTGCCTTGCTTTTTGTTCTCGGGAAAGTTGTGTTCTAAATGGAAGAAACGGGTCACTTCAGCATCTTTCTCCCCAAGTTCAAGCCCCTCTGGGTACAGGAGATGTCACCTTGGGTATCATGACCTAAAGGACGGTCAGAAGGCATGACCCGGTCACCTTCTTGCTGACTTGAGCGAATGATTTCTTTCTGAGATGCAAAGAGTGGGCTGTCACTATGAAGAGTGCATGGGACGAAAACACCTCTGTGGTACTTTCCGGCTTCTGGCAAAGGAAATGTTAATCCTTGATTATACAAGGACTGGGCCCCCCGTGGCCTAAGGGTGCTCCCTTTACCAGGGTCCCAGGCCCGGGAGCCTAAGAAAGGGGCCTTGCCCCTAATTCATGTAGTGGTGCCTTCCTGGAGGTGTCTGGCCATGAACAGACCTGCCAAAGTCTTCACATCCCTTTGCGAGGTGTAGTAGCCACATTTTATCTGTAGTATGACACAGGCATTGACCATCGGAGGGCTGCTGGACAGATCCCTGGAGGTGCTAGATGGTAGGAGCTGTGGGGAGTTGGCCCAGGGGAGTTATCAGAGCAGGTGGGATGGCAGGAAGGCACCCAGCAAATGACAACCAATGGGAATGAAAGTATTTTAACAGCTGGTATAGCCAGGCAGGTGTGTATCCTACAGCAAGGCAGACCCAGATGCCAGCAACACATTGGAAAGCGAGCCCTCCCTCCCAGCCTCTGGGGACTCAAAGGAGCCCATCCCTCCCGCACAAGCCTGCTTCACTCGAGGGCCCCCACCCAGGCCTCCATGGGCATTGGCAAAGAGCAGGCACCGTTCCAAACCCTGACTTCATGCTGACCATCAAATCCCCACGCCAGGGCGGGAGCGATGATGTCATTGTCCCTGTGTTTCAGAAAAGCAATAATCAGACTCGGAAGAGGATCAACTTTCAAGGCAGAAGGCCAAACAGTTTATCTTGGCAGAAGCGTCCGAGGATTGCCTCATAGAAAGGGCTGGCATGCTCACGAAGATCATTTGTTATGAGCTGGGAGTCTGCAATGTCCTTGGAGTCAGGAGAACCTTGGGGACCCTGTTACGACGGGGGAGGTCGAAGCTGAAACAAATGGGCATTAGTGTCATCTCCTCTCATCTGAGCCCTCTCTCGGGGAAGGAGAGGGCATCTCACAGCTCCAGGAAGAGCCTGTTTCCAACAGAGTTGTGTCAACCTCACCTTGGACCCACGTCCCCTCTTATTATTATAAAGATGCCACCAGTTTTCTCAGTTTGAATAAGTTCCATGAAGGCAGGGACCTTGTTCACGACTGTATCCTAGCCTCTGGTACACAGCTGAGAAATCAATAAATATGAGCTGAATGAATGGCAAGGAGGAAAGAGCAATGAGTTGGCATGTAGCACTGCTGGGTTCCAGGTATCCAGGGGCATACCCAGCTGGGCTTAGGTGGGTAGGTTGGGGTGGCAGGGGTACTGCCGTTGATTGGTGCAGGTGTGTGCTATATATTCAAAAGGATCTAGCCTTTAACAACCGTTAACTACCTACCTTCTCCCCATGGGTCACAATCTTGCCTTCGTCCTTCTGCGGACATCTTGAAGCTCACTCGTGACAGCTATCTGGTCAACCTGTTGTAGTTAAACACTGTTGAAAGGGCTGCAGTTTGGGAGAAGGAGTTCAGGAAGATCAAGTCTCCCCCACACCACCACTCCTAAGCTATGCTTCTACTGGGCGCTAATCTGAGCTCGGTCACTTCAATGACCTTGGGCATGACCCTTCCCCTCTGTGGGCCTCAGTTTCCCCTTTTACAAAAAAAATAAGATAAATTAGAATCGTTCAATGTTCTTGACTTTTAGAGGGGAGTGTCTCAGCCCCCTTTTAGAAACAAAAGACATCCGTGGAGCCTCCCCCAGAAAAATGCAATTCCTCCCTTGTACACAGGAACATTTTTGCATCCAGTCTCTGGAGGTCCGCAGCTCAGGGTCAGAGCCCTTTCGACTTGCTGATCTGTCAAGTCCCTCCAGGCTCTGACTTGCTGGAATGTTAACCAAAGTGTGACTATGGGAAAACATTCCAGCTGCCCTTCTCCGAGGCCACCCCGGGGGCCTCCTCTCAGCTGCCCCTCAGGAATGGAGGCGTTTGGGCTTCACTGACGGCCCCAAATATAGCCCCTGGTTTCCTCATGACCCAGGCCTCGTGGAAATGAGGCAGGAAGCAAAAGGAAACCCAGGCAGCTCAGCCTAAAAGGAATTTCCTCTTCTCTGCCTCTTTCTCTTTCCAATTTGGCCTTTCAAGAGTTTGACAAAGGTGGGGATGAGGGGGCCGGAGGGGAGGGAGATGCTAAAAGATTTTTTTGATCCAGGCCCAGAGAAGGAGGCGGAGATGGGCCACAGAATAGAGAGGTCAGGCGCGGATACATGGCAGGGGACCCTGATGAGTGTGGGTGGGGCCTCTGCGTATCCTCCAGGGCAAATCAGACTTTTCCAGCCTCCGGTTTTCGAAAGCTATTTATGAAGCTGGACTAATCCAGCCCAGCTGTGCAACTATAAGTAAACAGGGCCTGTTGTGGAGGTTCAGAACCACCACCCCTCCCCAAACTTACAGAGCTCACTCCGTCCTTTCTGTAGGGGAGGTCATGAGGTGTCAAGACCAGGCAGGTGAAGGTGAATCTCAGTCCAGCACTCGCCCCTCCCTATCTGTCACCACGCTCGACCTTGGCAAGTCTCACCTGGACACCAGGTGGTCACACAGATCAGAGTCCCTACTCCTTAGCTGGGGGAACCTGGCGGGTGCTTCTAAAGCTTGCTGAGCTTGTTTTCCCACCTGCAAAATGGCTGTAATGATGCCTAGAGAGAGTTACTGGGCAGGATAAACGAGGACATGAAAGTGAAAGCGCTGTGGTGCCCAGCGCAGAGCCGGTGCCCAGTAGATGCTGCATGCCCCCTCTTGCCCACTCCCTAGCTCCTTTATTCGTCTCTCTAGAGTAGAGATAAACATATATGGAGACCTGGAGTGTATTAGAAAAGAGGCACTCCCTACAAGGGGACGATTTGGAAAAGGCAGCGCTCCCTTCAAGCTGAAAAGCAGTCCCCACCCTCAGGTACATGGCTCAGCAATGAAGCGTGGACTGGCCTGAGTGCCCCTTCTCGCCCCACCCCCAGCCAGGGGCCCTTGGGCAGACCACCAGCCACACAGCCATGTGCAAACAGCAACCCCACAGCCCAGGCTGTCCGCCTACCCTTGAGCTGAACTGTGTTTTTCTGTTAAAGCTCTGGTCTTTTAGCAGAGTCATTGATGCCCTTTAAAAATGCCTAAGAGGGTTCAAATTGGAGACAGTCGTTTTCACCTTAGTGTGAATCCTTTTCTGGTTCATTCCCGCCCTAAGAAAGAGGCAGAAAAAGACAAAGGTAATGAGGGTTCAGCCTTACCTTGCTCTCAGGACAGTTCTGTCCTGCCTCAGCATCCTCGAGCAGCAGCACCCATCCTTGACCAAAAGTGGCATGGCACAGCGAGCCCTCTGCTGCTGTCATGCTGTGCCCAAGGGCACTAGGCTCAGAACCCCAGCATCACTTCTGCCACGGAAAGTCACAAGTCCATCCCAGATTCAAGGGGTGGGCACATAGATTCCACCTCTTATTGGAAGGACCTGGAAAGTCACATTATAAAGGGCATGGGTGCAGGGAAGCCGTTAATTGGGACCATCGATGCAATCTTCCATGAGCTGGGACTATGGCTAAGACTGCGGGAGCCTATATTTTCCAAACCAAAATTTGGGATTTAAGGGTTGATAATGTGACACAATATTTTCAAATCGGGTTGTCCTGGCAACTCCAGGATGCGTGGTCATACAGCTCCACGTCACCCTAACACAGCCCAGCCCAGTAACCTCCCCTGAAGGACACGTTCATTGATTATCTGACCAATTCAAAACCTGATACTCCTGAACAGAGAGGGATGGAACTCCTAGGCACATTTTGGGATCAAAGGCTGGTATCTATTAGCCGGCCTTGAACTTTATGGGACTTCAGATCTAGAAGCCAGTTAAATTAATACCTTTCATTTTATAAATGAATACATGAAAGCCAAGCAGTAAAGTGACTTAGCCATGGTCATATGGGATCAGTGTTTCCCCAACTTCAACGTGCTTATGAATCACCTGAGCATCTGCAGAGCCTGAGCAGTCGGTTTGGGATGGGGCCCGGGACTTCTTAGCATTTCTACCAAGAGCCCCAGTGGCATTGATGCTGCTGGTCCTAGAACCACACTTTGACTATCAAGGCTCACAGATTACAGAGCGGGGACCAGCTGAGAGGAGACGGCCAGTAGACGCCTGCATTTTGAGCCTCTCTATTCATTGCAGTCTTTCATTTAGGCCCATTTTACCAATGAGTAAACTGAAGCTCAGCTAGGACGTACTGGCATTGAACCAACTTCATGAGGTTTTACAGGAGAGGGACCCACTTCCCGCCCTCACGAGGCAACTCTCCGAGACGTGGGCTCAAGGAGCTGTGGTCCACTTTGAACTTCTAGTTCCTCAAGGTAGGGGTGTCCTTTCCTGCTGAGACCTCGGGCTGGGGGCCATCTTTTCACTTGTTGGGGCCTCATGGTGCTGGCCCAGGGGTCTCTAAGTCCGAAGGGCTGAGACTGTCCTGTCTGGTTAGTGATTTAGGAGCTTGGCAGCCTCGGTCGTTCTATTACACGGCCTCTGAACATTCCGCCCAGTGGCCCTTTGGCACGCCACACACTGTCAAAATGAAAGGGGGAGAAAATGAACATCGCCCTTGCTCATTTGCCTAATTTAAAAGCATCTAGAAGCTTTTTTTAGAAGGGGGGAAAAAAACACCATCCATCTGAAATGGAGGAAGCACGTCTCCAAGAAGCCAAGAGAGAAATGGAGACATACGTTTCCAGGGCTGACATGTTCATGGACAGACCTTATGCTCAGTCTGGTTGTTCCCATCCCTCTCAGCTTAGAAACCACTGCTTTTCTGGAAGCTCTTATGCCGAGAGGAAATTGTTTCCTCCTAAGGGGCGACCTGAACCCTCCTCACCCACCTTGAGCAGTAGTGTCCTGTGATTTCACATCAGCTCAGTCTAACCCACAGACATGTATTGAGGGGCTACTGTGTGTCAGGTTCTGTGCTGGGTGAACTTGGGGTGGGTGCTTCTTAATCTGCCTGGGTCTCAGTTTTTCCATCTGCAAAATGGCCATAAGAATACCTACCTTGTAGAGTTACTGGGTGGGATAAACAAGGTAATAGCACCTAACAGACACTGCATGCCCTTCTTGATTTAGTGGCCAGAGACAGCCCTGTGCTACGCATTCATCCACTCACCTAAGAGTTGGCCTTTGACAGGCATCGTGCCAGCTCTGGGAATAGGAGAAAGGGAGGTAGGCATGGTCTGGCTATACCTAGTCTAGCCAGAGAGACCATCAGGAGGTAGTTCTTAGTGGCATATTGCAATAAGCAATTACTTCTTGTGACAAGTAACTACAAGGGAGTGTGATGCTGGGAAGTCAAAGATTAAAGAGGTCTCGCTCAGATCCATCCCTCCTTTCTGTCCCATGGCCACTGTCTCGACTTGGGTCCTCCCTGGTGGCACAGCCGAGGAACGCTGCAGAAGAAAAGCTGACCTAGCTGTGGGCTAAGCCCTCTCCCTGACCTCGTCCCCTCATCCCCATACACACACACCCTTCTGTCTTTCAGACACCAGCTACAAGCGTTCTTTCCTAAATGCGAATCTAATGGTGTCATTCCCCTACTAAAAATTCTGCACCGGGCTTCCCATCATTTGTGGGATTAAATCCAAACCTCTCAGAATAGTTTACAAGGCTTTTTACAATTTGGCTCCAGCCGACTTTTCAGCCCCGTGTCCCTCTTTCCCCATCATTCACCCTTCTCTCTCACTATGAAAGACATCCTGGGGCTCCCCAGGACGACTCAGAGTGAGGAGGGGTGGCCTCTCTAAAAACAACTATTTTATTATGGAAATATTCAAACCTACGCCCAAGTGGAGAGAGTGAAATGGTGAACCTTCATATACCCATCACCAGCTTCAGTACATGCCCGATCTTGTCACCTCTACAGCCCCACCTCACACTGGATTATTTTAGAGCAAATCCAAGACATTATGTCCTTTCATCTGAAAATACCTCAGTATGTATTTTTGAAAGACGAAAACAGTCCCTTTTTTTTGGAGACTCCAGATTTGTTTTAAAAAAAATTCCAAAACAGGTTAAGCAAATTTGTGGTACAGTTTTAATTTGTACATTTCATAAACCAGTGTTTTCATCACACACACAGTACAACGACTATGTGGACGGAGCACTGGAGAGTCCAAATTTGAGGTCCTTTGTGAGTGTGAAGCCCTGGTCAGCCCCGCTCTCCCAGGATCGCCCACCCCTGACCTCCCACCCCTGTGCTTGGCCTCGATGTTCCCGGAGTCCTTCAGGAACTTTCACACCTTTGTGCCTTTTCCCTTGTGGATACTTCTGCCTGGTACGTCCTTTCCTCTATGTGGCAAACTCCTGCTTGACCTGCAACGCCCAATGCAAATGCCCCCTTGTCCATGACATTTCTTCCAATGACCCCCCCCCCACCTCTCCCACAGATAACCACTCAGTCTTCTTTGTTTCTATAGCATTTTCTTCATGGTTCTCTTGAATATTTACATTGTTGAGTTAAAATCATTTGTTTATAGACCTGCTGCCCCTATAGCCCATGAGTCCCTTGAGGGTTGGGCCTGGGTACCCTCTGTGTCCCCTGGCGCTAGTGTGAAAGGCGGTCTGTTTCCAAAGTATGGACCCTGGTGTCAGCCAACCTGGGCAAGATATTTAAATCAGTCTCGGCCTTCTCCTTCATGAATTAGCGATAATATTAACACTAGGATGGGGCTTTGTGAGGATGGAATGAGACGTGTCTATTCAGCTGCTGTGGAGTCCGCCACAGGCCGACACAATAATCGTTGGCCTGTGATTGGTGGCCGGCACAACTCCTTCCTTAAAGGAGCCCCTACCTCCAGAGACATGTCTTGCCCTTTGGCACAAAGCCCCAGTGTCTGTTCCGGTGCTGGGAGCTTTCCCCTGTGTGAGACATGGTGGAAATGTCCTGCCCCGCCTGAGCTGCAGCCCATGCAGTGGAGGGCTGGCTGCAATGCTGCCCCAGGGCTCACCTCTGCCCTCCCTGTGCAGGACAGCATGCCAGGGAACCCTGCACCCTGCCCTCAGGGTCCCCCCTACACCAGGCTGTGTCGCTCCCCCTCCACCTCCCAGGTGGGTGCAAAGGAAGGCTCCCCTCTTGCCTCCAGAACTTGCCCAGGACTCTTGTCATCCAGCAGTCCTGGGCAACCCCAGCTTCCCAGGAAGTCAGCATCGTGCAGGCCAGCCATGACCCAGGGTGGGTCTCACGCTTTCTTTCAGCCACATCCACTTCCACGCCTTCACCTGGAGAGCACATGGAGGTTCCAGGCCCCGTTGTGCTCCCCCACTTTGTCACTGAGATGCTATCCCTGTTCTGCCTTCTCCCGGAAGCGCCAGGGGACCCTCCTCTGGCCCAGCGTGTGGCATGGAAGGGAGGGTGAGAACAAGCCCCAGGCTGACCCCGGTCTCCCCCGATCTCCACTCTGCAGAAAAATAAGGGGAAAAAAAACTGTCTTATATCTTCTCTGAACACTGGGGTGATGTTAGCGGGATTTAAAACGGTGTCATGGCCAGCCTTTGCGACCAATATTATTCCTTTATTGGGGTGTGCATTCCGCTACAGCATGCTCCCCGCCCTGACCCCCTTCCCTTACTGCATCTCATACATTGTCGCGCGGCGCTGACGGGAACCGCTCATTAGCATGTAGCAGAGTGTCACACAGTCAAGCCCCAATAAAGGGTGGGTGTGTGTTTTAAGCTTCCTACTCTCCTTCCTCATTGAACGGTAACTTTTTCTTCCAACATTTCTTTGGAACTTACAGAAGGAAAGTCTCCTTGGAGTCAGGGGCTGCTTCCACTGGGTAGGCACAGCGTACGTTCCATCGAAGACATTTTTTTTTTAAAGTAGTTGAAGATGGGGGCTGGGACAGAAATGATTCTGGTTTAGAAGGGGGCTGTCACCCCAGAATTGAAGGGTTGGTTTCACAGGTTTGTTTTTTCGCCTTGAGCAAGTGCCTTCTTTCTGTACCTCAGTTTCCTTATTTATAAAGTGAAGGCAATGCCTGCCACCTTTTCTATCTCCTTAATAGTAACTACGAAGGGCGTTCAGCAGGAGACATGACCCTGTGCATGGTCTCTGCCTCTCCAGTCTCAGTGTCCTGTGCTCTGCATGCAGGGGGTTCTGTTGTGCTGATGGTTCTGGGGGTCTTTCCACGTCTGACCCCCTTGGGTAGGACAGGATCAGGTCAGGCAGGAGACCCTGGTATAGCATGATGAAGAGTGGGGGTCTTGGTCGTTGGGGTGACCCTCAGCCCAAACAATGCTGCCTGACGCCAGGCCTAGGAAAGAACTGGAATGATCACCATCTTTCCTTTCAAGTTCAGAGCCATCACCTCAGGATGTCCTTCCTTGTTACCAACACACATCCATCTGCTGCAAATTTATAGCCACACAGTAACCCATTAAACCCCTGCCAGCCTCTAACATGGAAGCCCAGATTCCTCTTGGCAGGTGTCACCTTGAAAAGCCGAGAGCAGTGAGGGAGGGAGTCAGCAGCAGCTGTGAGGATGATGTCGGTCTAAGGTTAATAATTCCGACAGCCAGCATGATTCTAGCACCCCCTCTGTGCCCCGGTGAGTGCTTTATGTACATTAACTCCTTTAAACCCTGAGACAGCCTGTGCGGAGCATGCTACATTTAGCCCTATTTATAAATGCAGAAATGGCGGCACTGAGAGGTGAAGTCACTTGTCCAAGGACACTCAGCTCAGCAGTGGTAGAGCCCAGTACTCAGCCCAGGCAGCCTGCACTTGTAAGTGCTCACTTTGCCCTGCAGCCTCTTCCATAGATGGCAGGAAGTGGAAAGGAGACGTTAAAGAGCGGAGCGCCCTCGTGGGCCTGAATAAGGACAGGGACACCAAGAGGACCCTAGTCACCTAGAATGACAGAGGGCTCAGTACAGGGGAGGGGGCACTGCTAAAGGAAACTCAGTCAATACCTAATAATAATGACGACGGCAATAATAATAGCACCTAACGTTTACACAGCTCTCAGCACTCTACATTTCTCCATCCATCCAGGAAATTCAGTCAACAAATATTGAACACCTGCTACGTGCTGGGCAAAGAACAGGCACAATGAATATGGGTTCTTGCCCTCACGGAGCTCAAACAAACACAGACATACATACATAAGGGCAATCAGAATTTTAGCTTTATTGGTAGGATTGTAAAATCCTCACGTCAACGCTTCCTCTCAGAATGGCTTCCGAGTTAGCCATGAGCGTTTAGAAAAGGAAGGTCATTTTCAGAAAGGAAGGGGCAGTGGTTTTATAAGGGGGAGGGAGAACCAGAGAGCATTTGCTCTCTCTTACTCTGCCCATGGGTACGCAATACCAATATTTCTTTCTTTTTTTAAGATTTTATTGGGGAATTGGGGGAGGGGAACAGTATTGGGGAATTGGGGAGGGGGACCAGCCAAGTTGTTGTTCTTCAGTCTTCGTTGTGGAGGGTGCCAGTCACCATCTGGCTGCCCAGCGGCAGCTCGTGGCCTTTAAGCTCAAGGTGCTGTGTTCAATCTTAGTTGCGGGTGGGCGTAGCCACCATCCCATGCGGGAGTCAAACCAGCAGCCTTGTTGTTAAGAGCGCATTCTCTATCCACTGAGCCATCCGGGCGGCAGCTCAGCTCAAGGTGCCGAGTTCAGTCTTGGTTATGGGTGGGCGTAGCCCTCTATTGATCAGGCAATCTTGTTGTTACATCAGCTGAGCCATCCTGCCACCTGATGGCAGCTCAGCAACAGCTCAGCTCAAGTGCAGCGTCACTGGCCCATGTGGGGATCGAACTGGCGGCTCTGTTGCTCAGAGCTCGCGCTCTTAAGCTAACTCTTACCCAACTGAGCCACTCGGCCGGCCCAATACCAATATTTCTTGATACTTCCTTCTTGGGCTTCTAAACATTCTCGTTTCTTGGCCCTTCTCTTTATCAGTCTGTTCACGGACAACGAAGTCCGTTAAGAATATTTCGGAAGCAGAGATTGTGCTTGTTCTAGTAATTGGACTAATGATCTAACTTAGGTCCTCTGCCTATAAGGGCTGAAAACAGTGTGGAATGAGGCCGACAAGGGTTGACACCCACAGGATGCAAGTACCTCCAAGCTAGTGCTGGTTTGCTAGTAAAAAAAGCCCCTCCTTTCTCCCAAGTATTATAAAGTCATGAGATACCCAGCTGGATATTGTATTTCTGCTCCACGGTATTGTCAACGTCTTACCCTTGCTCCCTGACACTTGCTAAGACATTCATTTGCCTTTGTGGTTTGCAGTCACTGGAAATACACACCCAGGCCATTCCAAGATGTATTTAAAATTCAGGCTCATCCATACAATGGAATGGTATTAGGCAATAAAAAGGAATGCAGTGCTGGTACATGCCACGCCATGGATGAATCCTGAAAGCATGCTAAATCAAAGAAGCCACGCATAAAAAGTCATGTATTGTATGATTCCGTTTCTATTACATTTCCAGAATACACAAATCTATAGAGACATAAAGTACACCATTGGCCAGCAGGGGCTGGAGGGAGCAATAAATGGGGAGTCACTGGATATGAGTATGGGGCAATGAACATTTCATTTGAGTGGTAAAAATGTTCTGAAATGAGATAGTAGAGGGGATAGTTGCACCACTCTGTGAATATACTACAAACATTGAATGGTAGGCTTTAAAGAGGGTAAATTTCATTATACTCGTATATGAATTGTATCTCAATAAAGCTGTTATTTCAAAAAAAAAAATCAGGCATTATCACTGCAGCTATTGTAGGTCAGACCTCCCTGAATGAAATAAAAAGGTTCACAGGATAAAAACCAGGCAGTGTGCGATCATTAGAGCCTGAGCATATTTCTGCACAGGAAAATAAGTACTTAAGAATCATTCTGTAGATCAGAAATATCACATCAATCCATTATATCAACTGAATTTTTTAAATAATTTCAAAGCAGATTTTCACAATGCATAGTACAAAATGGAAAACTTAAAAAAAAATGCCCTTCACTGTATCAGGTGGTAACTTGGGGGCTTGGGGGTTTTGTTGTTGTTGTTTGGATTTTTAAGTGACTGTTGGTTCAAATTATCCCCAGAGAATTTCTGGCTAGGATCCAGCTATAGGCAGCATGTATTTGACACACAAACACATCTTCAAGGTAACTTTAACTGCTGCTGTGCCTATTCCCATTTCCAGATAATGCAGCTGAGGCCCGAGAGGCTCAGAAACGTGCCCAAGGAGCTCCAATAGGAAGAGACAGCAGCCGTGCTCAGTCTCAGGTCTGCCTGGCTTCAGCACCTCCCTTGTTCTTCCTCATCCTACCACATTCCACAGTGTCCCTGAGCCAAAGGAAATAGCTCCTTTTGCTTATAGCTCCAAATAAGCCGTATTTGTGCTATGCAACACCAACAAGAGTAACTTGAACCACAATTTTACATTTACTTTCATCTTAAGAGATTACTGAAACCAAAAAAAGTATATGTGGATACTGGGGTATTGCTGTTATTTATAACAGCCGTTTTCTGAAGTGACTCAGAAGAGAAAAAAATAATGTCCCATATTGGGATCATCTGACTTGTACAGGGGGCTTTTCCCCACCTAGAGATGGAGCTGGAATGAGACTGTGAATAAAAGAAAATTACGGTGGAAAACCTAGAGTGGGGTGAAATCCGTGGCTGCATGTATCCATAGGATTCAGGCTGATCTTTGGCACTTTGGGTCGTTCAGGTCCTCCCAGAGGCACCGTTTTGTTGGGGATGTCTGAATTGTGAGGGGCGCCCAGGAGGATCTCGTGGGACAAGGGCTGGCAGCCGGAGCCGCTCTGTGCCATAAACATCACACGGGCGAGAACAAGGAAAGCTTATTTGCAGACAAATTTTGCCATCCTATCAGTTTATTTTTGACTATTCCGTTTCTCAGGGAAACAGGAAATGTAAAAGAAAAGAATGTTTGTGTTTTGGTAGGGCAGGTTTAGTTTAATTTTTCTAAATATGCTACCAGTGTTTTTCCAAGAAGCACCAAAAGTAGGAGAGGTGATGCTGAGGGTTCAGAGGTGGGATTCTAAGGGCAGAGAGCGTTCGCTAAGCTGGGCTGAGACCACAGACCTCATTCAGCAAACATTTCCCGGGCTCCTCCTGTGTGCCAGACCTGGGTGTAGGGCAGACCCAAGAATGAAGGCAGGTGGGGTCTCCATCTTGGGCACCTGGGTGGGTGGTGGGACCACTGGCTGAGGTCAGGATACAGGAAGAAGAGACAGCATTTTTTATGGGAATTCATGAGGTCACTTGGAAATGTTGAGTTGGAGGTACCTGTGGGACTACCTGGGAGCCAAGTTCAGGAGGCAGGTCTGTAATTCAGGAGAGGCCTGAAGGGTCAGTGACGAACAGCAACCGACACAGGCCCACAGTTTCTCACGGGGCTTACAGTCTTGTGAGGAAGTCAGACATTCGTCCAGCAATCACACAGATAAATTCAAAACGGCCGAAGTGCTACGAAGGAGAAAGAAGAAGTGAGCGGGCATGACCTAGGCAGGGAGGTGACAGCCAGCTTCTTGGGCAAGTGACATTGGAGCTGCAACCTGAAGCAAGGTTGGAGGAGCAGGGACAGCATTCCAGGCAATGAGAACGGCATGTGCAAAGGCTCTGTGGCCAGAGGGCGCAAGGTCAGGGTCAGAAAGCCAGTAAGGCTGGGACACAGGGGCTGATGGGAGACCAAGAGGTAAGGTGGGGTGGAGGAAGAAGGCGGGGGCCAGATCACACGGAGCCCGGTGGTGAGGAACGTTGTCTTGGCATGTTCTCTGTTTGTGGGTTTCAGTCATCTAGGTGGTATTTTATAGGTTTGTCTCAACATTAAAGGATGGGAACAGATTGTCAAAGGTCACTGTGTCTAGTTTCCTCCCTTCAGACACTAGTGTGTTTATGTGCAGCGCCTAAATTCCAAAGAGATTCTGTCAGATACTACGTTCCATGGTTAAGGTTGATCAAGCGGCTGTCAGGATGTTTCCGTTCTCTCTTTTGAATCAATCTTTTTGAAACGCCTGGAACAAACCCCGTCTCCGGGCTGCCCCGTTTCTGTCAAAGGCTTCCTCGTGCTTCCCGCTCACAGCCTGGGCATCAGGCTTCCTGCCCCTCTTCCCTTCCCTTCCCAGGCCCAAGGAGTGACTGAGTCCTGTCACTCAGTCTTGGATGTCCCCCTCCCCACCCTGGTCACCGTTTCCCTGAGATCATAGATGCAAAGAGAATGGGAACTAGCACGGATTGCCCTCCTGGTACGTGCCAGGCCTGTAACTCAATCTAAGCCTCTCCATTGGCAATGATACCATTTAGTGATTGGCATCTATTGTAATGTCGATTTCTTCAGTGACCTTCCTGTTTGGTGGATCTGAGGGTTCCTTCAGGCTCCAGATCCCATGCTGCTCCCTCCGTGCTCTGAACTGCTTGGGGATTACAGTAGCCAGTCTTGTTGTAATGAGTCTGCTGGCCTCCACCCTCCCGCTCGAATCCAATTAAACGAATGGACACAGTTCTGAGCACATGGGAAGCACTCGGTGGTGGAGAGCATGATTATTTAGAAGCCGCAGAGTGGGCTTTGGGGGCAGGGAGGGGACTGTGGGCCGTGGCTCTGGCCAAATCCTAGCTCTGCCACTTTCTTGCTCAGTGATCCCAGGCAAGAAACATCACTTCTCTTGGCCTTCATTTCCTTGTCTATAAAATGGGGATAAAAATCGGAGCTACTTCATAGAACTGTCAAGAGATTTAAATGAGGCAATATATGCAAAGTGCTTATCACCGTGCCTGGTACAATGTAAGCACCCCAAAAATGGGAGCTGTTGTTGCCACAGCCTCCAGAAGAGTCTCCCGAAACCTGTTTGCACGCATCTACCCTCTGCACGCAAATCTTCAATGGCTGCCTAAAGCCCATGGAATATAGCCCAAACCGCTCTCTAGCATAGGGCCCTCTAAGCTTACCACTCCCCGTATTTCCACCTGAATCCCCATTGCTTCCCCAGTGAGCCTTCCGCTGAAGCCAACTTTATCAACTCCTTGTCCCAAAATCCTTTCTGACTCCGCCTGTTTGCACATGACATCTCCCCCTGTCACGGGAGGCTGTGACTAATGCACATCCAACAATTTATTGCATACACGGTGTTTTTTTGTATGGTGGGCCTATATGGACCCTGGAGATACAGTGGTAAACGAAACCAGCAAAACACCTGGTTTTGCCAGAATGCCTACAGGGGAATGGAGAGATGGACACAGGCAGTAAATATATAAGTACAAATGGTGGCTAGCGCTAGGAAAACTCTGATAGAAAAGGTAACAGGCCACTTTAGACCAGTGGCCGGGGAAGCCCTCTATGGGGACCAAGCATTTCACCTGAGACCTCTGCATGAAAAGGGATTGGCCTAGAAAAGAGGGTCAGGAAGAGTCTTTCAGAGGAAAGGAACAGCATGTGCAAAGGCCCTGTGGCTGGAGGAAATATGGCTGATTCAGTAAAGAACTGAAAGTATGTCCCATGGGTTGGAACATAACTGGTAGGCAGAGGTTGGGGTGGGAGGAGGGAGAAACACCAGATGAAACAGAGAGGTCGGCAAGAGCTAAATTAGGCAGCGCCTAAGGATGGACTAGAAGCCCAGCTCCTCCTTGAAATCTTCCCAGCCTCCTTTGATCCTTGATTGCCTCCTCCAGACACTTCCAGGCCTTGCGTTCTCTATCACTTAGCCAGGACCAGACACTGTACATGTTTAAATCTCCAGAAAGCCAGGAATGTAGAGGGGCTTGCCTCCTTCCGTGGAAAGCGGCACCAGACCACTGAGGGTGCCAGCTCTCCAATTGCATGGCATGATGAGGCTGATAGAGTGCTGATCTGGGCTCACACTGCTCTGACGCCAGCCCACCAGGAGAACGCCCAGCATGAGCGCGGGGCCACCCCCACTTATTTTGATTTCTTAGGAGACTTGAATAGGACCCTTATCAGGGTGGGGATCTCTGGTTTCAAAAATTGATCTGCTCCTTCTAACAGGATGTCAGGCCTCTCATGCCATTGGGCAGTGCTGAACTCGGGAGCCCTCGAGGGCATGTGAGAGGGGACGGACAGCCTGTGAGAATTGTAGGGCTGGCCATCCCCAGGGGAACTAATAAAGCTATTGTTGGGAAGGGAAGAGAGAAAATAGCCGACAAGATGTTTTTTGTCCTCCGTGACCTGTCTGCGTTCGGGAAGGGGCTGGCATGTTGCAAATGAGTGGAAATGGGAATGGCCTTTGAAACCCATTTGAACAGCTTGGGAAAGGAAAGGGGGGGTGGAGGGTGGAGGGTGCGCGTGGCAGTGGAGAAGCTCCCCCACTCCTGAACCGTCCGACCTTGGGCAAACGGCTTGTGTTTGATTTCTTATCTATCACGTGGAGACTGGGACGCATGTTAACATATAAAGTGCCTGGTACCATTGCTGGACCTTACAAGACCCTCAATAAGTGTGGTTGTTATTAGCCTGGGAGATTATATGGTGGGTAGGCTCGCCCAGTTGCAATCCCGTGGCACCCACCCACTTTCATTTCTTGAGCTGTATCAAATGACTTTAGAAACTTATCAGAATGTCTCCAAATTCTACTGATTCTCCCCCTTGAAAAGCCCGCGGCCTGGCCTCTAGGAATTAAGACAATAGTTTATATAAAGACATGAGTATGTAGTAGTCACGCTTGGTGGCAGAGAGAGAATTATACAAATGCCCGTTGATAGGAAAATGGCTGAAGGATTGCAGCCTATGTGTCCTGTGAAATATTGGGAAGCTATATATCAATATACCTATTGATATAGGTGAGGGGGTGTGCATGGTGTGATATTAAGTAAAAAGAGCCACTTTTGAAAAAAACAAATATCAACGTCTACCATATATGTGTATACACGTGTGCAAAGATTGAGTATGATGTGTGATGGGCAGCAATACATACCAGACATGCCAGAAAGGTGAGATCAGTCAGCCAAGGGAGCGGAGGAGAGATATAAGAAAGAAAACAAAAGACTGTGGCAAAAATAGGAAAACAACTGAATGAGTAATGTTAAGGGAGAAGATAGATGCAAAATTCTCTCTCTAGTATTATTGCAGAGCATCCCATTTTTTAATTGGATATATAAATGAGGATTATAAAGTAATGTGGACCAATACCCTGATTTGAGTAGATGATGAGATTGTGTTGAATTTCTATGGTCATTTGAAGACTTCTTTCAATTTTAAAAAGTGTCACTTAAAAACAAAGAAAAAAGGAAAACCCTTGGGAGTGCCCCCGCTCTCCCCACCATCCCCACCCCAACCCAGGCCCAACCAGTGGCACTTCCATATCGGTTGTCATCGATTCCAGATTCGTCTATGTCCCTTCAGTTTCTCGAGATAACAATTCATCCTGCCCACAGCTGGCATGTTACTCTCCTATCCCAGAACTGAGCTATTTCCCCACGGCCTCTGCTAGCAACATAAACTCTTTCCTTCAGCTTTGAAGGCCCCCAATAATCTGGCCCAAAATTGCCTCTTCCTTCTCCCCAATACCAGCCCAGACCCTTGCTGGTGGGTTCTAAAAAGAATGCTATTCTCTTGGGCCGGCCGAGTGGCACATTGGTTAAGAGCTGGCTTGGGACACCAGAGGGGCCCATTTCGGATCCCACATGAGGGCCATTGACACTGCCCTCTACAGCTAAGATGCTGAACAACAGCTCGACTTGGAGCTGGGCTGCTGTGAGTCACTGGCGATGGCGTAGGGTGCAGCCCCTGCTGCAGTGGGTTGCCATGGGCTACCGTGTGTAGCCAGCAGCCATCGTGAGTAGCCAGCAGCCACAGTGAGTGGCCGTCCGGAAGCCGGCGACTGATCTGCCTCACCCGGGAAGAGCGCAATGATGGTGCCAACATGGGCCAGTGAAGCAACGTCCTCCACAACTAGACTGAAGAACAAAAGGACAGCAACTCGTCTATTCCCTTCCCCCAATTCCCCAATAAAAATCTTTAATTAAAAAAAAAAGAATGCTATTCTCAACAAGTCAAAGTAAAAAAAAAAAAGGCAATGGAAACTTTCCCTAGTATCAGGCAAATTCATTGCTTTAAACAAATTTTCAAAATACTTCCTTTGAAATATCTTACTGTAAATTCTCAGATGTTTCCTAGTTGGCTTTCTGTGTCCTATAAAATCCAGATACAATGTCTATCTACTCCCACTCTTTCTGACAATTAATACGTACCTTCCTTCAATTTTATTTAAGAATTCTGGAGAAGGACACTCAGTTCAAATATATAATTCTATTTAGCCATCATGTCCAAAACAGCTTTACTGCAGATAAACTCATATTAAGTATCCTAAACCAAATCCTCCCTTCCTATGGGTCTTTGGTATTTGAGCTCATGAAGAATCTAAACACCCACCATGGGAAGAATGGTACTCGGCACCATTCATAACTTGAGGAATGCTGGGGCCCTCCCCACACCCACCCACAACCCACGCATCCTTCAGAATCCTTCTCAGAGCCTCCCTTTCCTATGACTCTACCCACCCCAGACTCAGCAGCCAAGCTGCCTCGTTCTGCTCTTTTATTGGACAGCCCATGTCTCCAAGACCAGAAATCTTGCCTCCATCGTCTTGCATACCCTGCACAGCACAAAACACAGAGCCAGCCACATAATTAGCACCCACTGAATTAATTTGATTTGATGTTATTTTATTGATCATTGGGACTAGGGGGAAGCATTTACTGCACCCCAAATATGCATATGGTCCCCAGGGAAGCGTGCCTTGGTAGAGAGGGTGCCTGACTGAGAGTCAAAACATGTGAGCTGGACTCCTGGCGGTGCTATGGCGTGGTAGGAAACCAATCACTTTGCTCTTTGGCCTTCAAGGCGTCTCCAGGATGACACCTGCATTCGTTTCCTGAGGCTGCTCTAAAAAATGTAGCAGCTTAAAAGAACACCCCTTTATTACCTCACAGTTTCATAGACCAAAAGTCCAGGATGGCATGACAAGGTTTTCTGCTTAGGGTCTCATGAAAGCCAAAATTGAGGTGCCAGCATGCTGCGTTCTCCTCTGAAGCTCAAGCATCTCTTCCAAGCTCATGCTTGTTGTCATCAGCAGAATTCAGGTCTTTGTAGCTGGATGCCTGAGGTCCACATTTCCTTGCTGGCTATCAGCCAGGGGCTGCCTGCAGTTTCTGGAGGCTGCCCACATGTCCTTCTCACGTGGCTACCTCCATCGCAGAGCAGGAATGACGTGTTGCCTCCTTCTCATGCTTTGAATCTGTCTGCCTTCTCCTCTATCACCACCAGCCTGAGAAAGTTCTCCATTTTTACAGGCTCCTGTGATTTAATTAGGTCCTCCCAGATAACCTCCCTAATTTTAAGGTCACCTGTACCATATAACATAGAACAATTATTGCAAGACATTGTATGACAATCTCAGCCCATTCACAGCCTCCAGAGTAGGTTTGCTAAGTTGCTAAGGTTTCTTCAGATTCAAATTGCCAGCCTGTAGTCAACTCTGATTACTCCCCCTGGTGCAGCTCCCTGGTTTTCCTTTGTCGGGGACTTCATTTCCTTCCATCCCACACTACCAGAGACTGCCACGCCGGGGTCCCTCCTCTCCTTCCTCCATCACCCAGCCTTCCTTATCTCCCTCCTTGCCCCACAAAGTTAGAGTCTGTTCCTTTCTCCTCTCAGTTCTACTCTACACTTTGAGTTTGAAACTCCACTGGGTTCTAAGCAGCTTCACACTCCTTACTTCATTTCTCCTTCCCCCAACAATCCTGTGAGTGGGGCTCTGTTATCCCCATTGTGCAGATTAGAGAACTAAGGTTCAGAGAGGCTAGATCTCTAGCCCAAGATTAAACAGAGAGTAAGTTTAACTACAACACCCATGTTCTTTCCAGTACCTGTCAGTGTGTGAGGAAAATGACCAGGCTGGAAGGGGTGGAGGGGAACAGAGAGCACACCCGTTTCCCCTCACCTCAAACCCCACCTTAAAACGCAGGCCCCCAAGAAAGACCATCAGAAAATACACCAAAACAGTTAAAAGTCTGAGGGTGATTTGTGGTTGTCTTCTTTATACATAATAACATTAACACTTTATTATACTTTCCAAACTTGTTATAGTGTGTACATATTGCTTCTGGAATCAAAACCATTGAGTTTTTTAAAGATGCATTTGTTCATTCTAGACACCAGGATATGCCTCTAGCCTGAATAAGGGGGAAATCGTTTTACTGCAGGAAGCCCTGACTCTAGACTCTATCGGAAACCATTGACGTCAAGCGTAGAATCTGACAGACCCACGTTCACCCCGTCCCAGCAGCTGCCTTGAGTCTCAACTTTCCTACCTGTGACATGGGAATAAAATACCTTCTCTGGGACACTAAACTTTGGGTGATGCTCACGTAATGCAATATATAAATGTTCTATCACAGTATTGTACACTTGAAACTTAAATAATCTTATTGACCAATATCACCCCAATATATTTAATTAAGAAGAGAATACCTTCCCTGCTCACCTCATGGGGCCACAGTGGGGGTACAATGAGAAGAGGTCCATCGAATGGCTTTGTGACCCACAGCCAACCCTTCTGTGGCAGCTACCGCAGCTCCTCCATGTCAGAGCAGGAGCTGGGCACCCACAGCGAGGAGCTGGCTTCCTCCTCTCAAGGCACCCAGAGGTCAGGACAGACAGCACTGTCAGGGGACAATCTAAGACAGAACGGCAGGCATCAGAGCACACATCTGTGCAGCATAGTGAGTGGGACGTGATTATCCCTGGCTGGGGCTGACCCAGGTGGGGGGCGACATGTTATTACTAAGTACCTGGAAGGGATAAGCTTTGCCCTCGAGCGACCCCAAATAGACCTCTACACAAGCAGGCTTGTCACAGACAACATATGAGCAGCGTGAAGGAGGGCATGCAGACCCCAGGTCTGAGTGTGCTTGGTTCCCTCACTTCCCGGCTGAGTGGCCGTGGGCAGGGCAAGCAGCAGATCTTTTGACCCCTACTGTCCTGTGTGTCACTGGGGAAAGCACGCATGCCTCGTAGGTCTTGCTCGGAGCACTGACTGAAGCACAGATTCTGTGTAAGCACCTCTCCGGGTCTGGCAGTGTTCTGGGGGTTGGGGGTGCAATGGGGAACCAACCAGGCCAGGCTGCTGCCCTCATAAGTGTAACTCTCTAAAGGAGATCACACAGGGGGCTGGCTGAGTGGCTCAGTTGGTTAAGACCTCACTCAAGAGTGCAAGCTCTAAGCAACAGCGTCGCCGGTTTGATGCCCGGCCCGAGCTGAGCTGCCGCTGAGCTGCCAACAGGTGGCAGGATGTCTCAGCTGAAAAAAAAAAAAGTTAAAGGATATCACACAGGGCAGTCACTCAGTACAGGGCTCCATGCTTTGCAGCCAATAAATGCTTGTGCTCATGGCGGGCAGGGCCCCTGTTATAAAGAAACCTCTCTGGGTGGCCTGGAGAGGGCTTGGGGAAGGGAATGAGAGGTTCCAAATATTCGAAGGTCATCGGGGGAATAACATAAGACAGAAGAATAACGAAGCTGTCATTCATTGAGTACTTACAATGTAAGGGGTTCACACTCAATAATTCACTTACTCCTCACGGCAACCCTGCAGGGTGGATACCCATCACCCTCGTTTCACAGAAGAGGAAACTGAGGCACGGATCCATGCTTGTCAGAGGATTTGAAACCAGCCGGTTTGCCCCCCTCTCTGCCGCTTCTCCGGGTTGGTGGGTGCCCCCGGGGCAGACTGGTTGGAAGAGCTGGAACTTCCTTTGGAAGCCAGCAGCCCTGGCATTTGGGGTGTTTGAGCCACCCAGCAGGATGACCATCTGTCAAAGTCTTCTTGTGGGGATTCCTGACAATATCAGATGACTGAATCTTTCTCCAGAGCAGGCAGGGCCCAGAGCCTTGGTGGGGATGATCTGCGATAATAACGAGGGATTTTCTCTTGTCTCTTTCAGCTCGCAGCCCCTCACTTCCCTGTGGTGGTCAAGCTGGGACATGCCCACGCTGGAATGGGAAAGGTATGAGAACCAGCTCTTCTCGCTGACACTGATACTCGTACGGCTTCCCCAGGCTACCTGTTCCCCTCCCTCTCTGTCGCCCACCACCCCCACCGTAGCCCATCTGCCCAGCCTACCTTCCTCCCAGCTCGCGTAGCACAGAACCCCTCTCCAGGTCAGTCCGCACTTGCAGAAACCTACCTGGAGCTGCTATAGTAGGTCATTGTTTCCTGTGATTGTGGCCTCAGGGCGTAGAGCATTTTGTCGATGTCGTCTCCATGGCTTTGCTCTTGCAGCACACACCTAGAAGGTGGCAAATTCCTGCAGCGCCATGGAGGAAGTCCCTGGGGTCAGTTAGCATCTGCAAAAGTAAATAATATATTTTACCCAGTCACAGCGGACAGAGGATGGCAAACTCTATTGGTCAGATTCTTTCAGTTGCAAATGTATAAACTCAATTCAGATTTGGAGGCCAAAGATAATTCAATGGTTCGAGCCATCACAGAGGCTGGAGCCGTTCTTGATAAGTAGCTTAGGACAGAGCTGGACCAGGAGCACAAATGACATCATCAGAGTTCCAGCTCCTCTGCCTCTTGACTCTGTTCATCTCTACTTGGTGTTTTCTTCAAATAGTCAACATGGCCTCAGCCCGTCCCGGGCCCTAAGCTCACCATACCTGAGGAAGCGAGGCCCTGTCTCTTGCCAGCATTTTCTGAGCTCATGCAGGGACATTGATCAGCCTTGCTTGGGTTCCTGTGCTCAGCCCTAGTAATCGGATATGGAGATGTATTCAGCCCCACTCAAACCATAAGGATCAGGGTCTCCCCAGGAAATGGAGACTCACTCCTAAGCCAGGGGGTGCGGGTGTGAGGCGGTGGGAGGGGGAGCTGCCACAGGCCGCCTCTCAAAGCTCTGGCTCAGATAGAACCACCTGACATGTGGATCTCGTGCCTGCCGTCCCCATGGGCGGGACCTGAGCCCAAGCACGAAGCCCAACATAGGGGGTCCTGCATCAAGGAGAGCAGGAACCAGGAGACGCCTTGCTCTGGGAAGGCCCAGCCCAGCGTATTGCGCCATTGTTCTTCCCTGCCCTGTTACGCCTTCTGTATCGCCTCCTCCCATCAAAACGCCATCCCCTTCAAATAGCAAAGGGTGGGAGGAGTCAAGCTCGGCAGGGCATGACCCCAGCTCTCACCTTTATATGAACTCGAGCAAGTTGCCATCTAACTTCTCTTGGCCTCTTCGTTTGTGGAATGGTGATAATTCTAATAACCATCTTTCCCATGAATCCTCCCTCCATGCTACATCGCCCTAAAAAGTACACATCATGAGGGCGGGGACGTCTGTGAGTTGGCCCATTGCTGGATCCCATCACACCCTCTCAGTCTGTGGGCCGAGTGGATGGATGAGTGAATCCTTCTTTACGACCCTGTGCCTGCTCCTCGCGGCCCCTCCTGTAAACCACCCCCATCTGCCGAGGCTGCCTTCCCTGTGGCCCCCAATGACTGCTAACCCTGCAGGCACTTCTCAGTGCACACCTGCGTCAACCTCTCTGGATCGTAAAGCTGCTGACCACCCGTTCTGTCCGAAATTCTTTCTCCAGTGGACTCCAGTTCATGCTGTTCTCTCGGCCCCCCTCCCCTCGCTCCTTCACAGTTTCCTTCAAGGCCCTTTCTTCCCGCCCCATTTTTAACTGTCTGTTTCATCAGTACATGCTATCTGAGAGCTCATCTACTCCTTGGTCTTCAGCGGCCATCTGCACACCAACAGCCTCCAAATCAACATTTCCTATCCAGAGCATGAGGCTCTTATATCCAGTTACCTCCACAACATGGAAGCCTCAGACTCTGAGCATCCCAGACCATGCCCAGGGTCTTCCCAGGCGGCCTGCTACCCCTCCTCACCTTCATCCTCCTCCTCCTCCTCCTCCTGTGACCATCTCTGCAACAGGAATCACAGCCTCCCACTGTCTCAAACAGAATCTAGAAATCATCTCCTCTCTTCCTCCACGTCCAAATAATTGGTCCTCAAGTCCTGTCACCTGCCCTTTATTAATGTTTGTCAAACTCGTCCCTGTTCTTTCCACCCACTGCTACCATATTAGACAATTCTGGTAAAGTTCGAGGGTTCCCAAGAATTAAATTTTTGTTTCTAAAGCTTAAAGTAATCCCAGACAGGAAGTAGAAAAGAAGGAAATACTTAAAGAGACCCACACAATGCTGGGGAACAGGAGGGCAAAGGGGGGGTGCTTCTGAGAAACTCAGGCCCAAAAGGGACTCCCAAAACATGGAAAGGAGAACACATCTCCAAGGATAGAAAATGTCACCAACCAGAATAAACTGAGGTTTGAAAAAATGCTGAGACCAAGAGGAAAGGGCTTTTCTCCTTCTGTTTGGAATAAGAAAACTATCAGGGGCAGTCTGGACATGCCGACTGAGCCGATGACGTCATATTCATGGCTGAGAAGGAGAAAAACAAATTGGTGCCTTCTATGGCACTTCTGCTTTGTCTCAAGAAGTCATTGTCTGCCTGGAGGCCATTTCTAGGAGGAAACTGGCGAAGAGGTTGTCAATGAGCTTGGTGTCGCTAGACATCCACCTAGGACCCTGTGGATGAAGTCGCTGACCCATCTTCCATTATATTTGGCTCCTTTGTTCATGTATATTGATGGGTGCCTACTCTGTGCTGAGAATCAAAAGATGAATAGGACCTAGTCCCTGCTCTCAAGGAATTGGGGAGACACTCACATAAATAAGTAAGTATAATGTATGTTGGGCGTCTGATAGAAGGCAGTGCAGGGAGTATGGGGATTTTAATGTAAGTTGTAAGGAGCTTAATTCCACCTAGGGGGTAGGAAGATGGAAAACACTTCCACATCAGGGGAGCTGTAGGTGGTTCGTTGTGCCTGGAAATGTAAGGAATTCTAACAAACAAGAAAGGCTTAAAGACAAGAGATGGACTCATATTCTCTTATATTAAAACAAGAAGAGTAGACATCACAAGACACAGGAATCAAATTATAGTGAAACACTGTACAGTTTGGGGAGCACTTAAGACAGGTGAGAGGCTATCATGGGAGCACCATGAGTTCTTTCAAAATCAGTCACACTAGACGAGTGGTTCTTGTGAGGGAAGGTGGATTCTGTCCCCACCTCCCCCCACCCCAGGAGGTACTTGGCCATGTCTACAGGCAATCTGGGTTGTCACAGCTGGGGGTGAGGGAGGTTGGGCTGGCATCTGGCATCTACCAGTGGAGGCCAAGGACGCTGCTGGGCATCCTGCAGTGCCTAAGACAGCCCCCCACCGTCACAACAAAGAACTGGACAACCCAAAATGTCAGGAGTGTCAAGGCTGACAAACCCTGGACAAAACTAATTTCATTTCCTTTTTCCTTTGTTGGAAGTTTTGCCAGACTATAAACCAGAGGAAACAGCGGTTATTACAGAGTTCAACGTGTCTGTTCCAAAGAATTATAATTCTTCAGGATGCTGAGGGCTATTTTGGTCCAATAGGTTTGGAAGTCTCTGCATTAAAGTAAGTTTTGTTACAGAAAATCTCAGGGTCATTGTAGGGGTAAAAGAACAGGAAAAAGTATGCAGGATTTCCCAGATTTACCTGACCTCAGAAACCTTTGATCATTTTTTATTGAGATGTTTGTGCTTTTATTAATTTGCAAAAGCTCTTTGCATGTTAAGCACATTAATCCTTTGTGATACTTTGCAACTATTTTTTTCTCTATTTGACAGTTACATGTCCGTGTTATTATTCAGTTTTTAACCATTTTGAAAGTTATTTTTAATGTAGTCAAATGTTTCCATTGGGAGGCATTATGGTATAGTGGCTAAGGGGGTTGATTTGAATCTAGGTTACACCACCTGTTGTGAGACCTTAGGTAAATTACTTAGCCCCCCAACTTCTATTTTTGTACGTAAAATGAAGATAATAGTATCAACTGCATAAACTTAGTGAGGATTAAGAGACATTATGCATATCGAGCACACAGCTCAGTGCCTCGAACACAGGGGGCCCTCAATAAATATTAGCTGTCATTATCATGAAAAATGTTTGGACCTACTCGGGGGACCCACAACCCAACTGAAGTCCTTCGGGGAGATATGGCTAAGCAGCAGCATCTGTCAGAGGCTTTATTTCGTTTGGCTACAAGTTCAGTATGAGTCAGATGATAAGGGGTTGCCAAAACCTTTAATCCACAAATACTGAATAAATAGATGAAAATGGGCTCAACCTCATTATTCGTTAGGGAAATGCAAGTTAAAACCACAATGAGATGCCACCATAGAACCACCAGAGTGGTGAAAATTAAAAAGATGAATAATACTAAGTGTTGGCGGTGACGTGAGACAGTTGGAACACACACACACACACACACACACACACACACACACAGAGCAAGTGAAAGTAGTAATTGGTACAACTGGTTTGGGAGGCAGCTTGATATTATCCACTCAGCTAAAGTCACACAGTTCTTCTTTCAGATATAAAAACGTAGATGTTACCTTTGTGGGGGTGGGCGGAGTGCTCACCGCCATAAGGCAGACGTGGGTGAAGGTCTAGTTCTTGGCTTGGGTGGTGGTCACGTGGATGGTTGCTTTGCGACAGCTCATTGAGCTGTCGTTTGTGTACTGTGCAGTTCTTCATACATGTGTTATATTTTGACGTAACGCAAGGTTTTAAAAATGCCATCCACTCTCAGGCTATGTTAATGGCGATCTGATATCCAGAGCATGCACTGGTCAGTCCGTGGTCAGGAGACTAGATTGGGTTCCGGGCTGTACATTAGTCCTGGGTGTCTGATAGGGCCAGTGACATATGAGTGTGTCCAGCGAAAGCTGAACTGAACAGAAGGGAAGAGGCACGGAGCCCAGAAGGGCTAGAGACAGGGTGGCCAGCACCTCAGGGACATGGAGAATTGTCATGAGAAGGAAGATGGGACTGATTCTACATCACATCTAGCAGGCAAAGCTGGGAGCAAAGTTAGGGCGAAAGTGATGTCAGTGGTGTAGCCATCAGAGCTGAACGTTAATGGAGGGACAGCCCCTTCAGGTAGGAGGTTCCCATCGTTGCAGAGCTGGAGCACAGATGAATACATAATGGAGAGTTTGGGGAGAATTTCGGCATTGCGGGACATTCTTAGCCTGAGATGTTGGAACCCCCTGAAGTTGAGACAAATCTATATAAACATTGATGTGTGGCTATGGTGTGAACATTTTTGGGAGGAAGAGGGTTGATAACTTTTTTTCAGCTTTTCACAGGGGCCCATGACCCTCCCAAAGGTTAACACATCAGGGAGATCACTATCTCCCATGTTATCTTAAATGATGAGAATCTGTGGGTTTTATCACGACTAAGAGCAGTCTATTGAAAGCAATGGCCTGAAATCATGTTACCGTCACAGGATTAGAAGCCAAGTCCAAGGCCAGCTGCCAGCATAGTGTAAATGTCAGCATCGGGGTAAAGTTTGCAGACTCTGGAGGCAGGGTTTCTGGTTTGAATCTGGATTTCCAGTTACTGGATGTGTGGTTTTAGGCAAGCTGCTTAATCTCTCTGTGCTTCAGTTTCCCCACCTCTAATTTGGAGACAAAAATCTCCCTGTTGGGGTTGTAATGATGATAGAATAAATCAAGCAAAGCTTGGGAGCACATCTGGTAAATGCTCAGTGAATGGAAACTTTTAAAAAATCCACTACAAATATAAACTTATTCTGATTCCTTAACTGCTTATCTCTGCAGTATCCCCAGGAGAGGCAGAAATAAAAAACTCACCCCACACCCCACCCTGGCTGTCGCCTTATCCTTATTTCAGAGATTCAGACTTTTAGGGTTTGAGTCCCAGCACGTCCCTTAGACGATAAGAACCTGAGTCCCCAGAGAGAAGAAGAGTCTTGCCCAAAGCCACAGAGCAGGAGAACATCTCCAATCACAGAGCAGGAAGGGAAAGAAAAACCTTCGAGATGATTCAGCCCCTTTTCATACTTTAGAGAGAAAAACAGTAGTAATTATAACCACAACAATAGTAAAAGCTAATGCTCTATGGAGTTTACTCAGTGCATTGTTTGTTCCAAGTGCTTTTTGTCTATTCAGCCATTGAGTGCAATCCGCATAACCACCCTGTGGGGAAGATACTGTTGGTATCCCCATGAGGAAACTGAGGCCCAGGGAGTAAGTGATGGAGTTTGGGATACAACCCCAGGCAGTCTGGCTCCAGCGCCTAAACTCAGAAAGCTGAAGGCCATTGCCTTGGTCACAGGTGTCCTAACACGTCCCCCTGTGTGCACAGGGTTTGTTGTCCTCCAGAGGGAGCCTGGAGTGGTGAATGACAGGGTTGAGTCACCCCTGCAGACAGCCTGTTTGTTCTGGGGTATTGAGGTGGCAGCTCCCAAACATGACGTTTCTGCCAGCCCAGGTGTCTTGCACACTCCTGTGTGGCCAAGGCCACTGCTGTCATCAGCTCCGAGTGACCTGGACTCTGGTCTCTGCTCTTAGGCTGACTCACTCAATGAGCTTTCCCGGCATTGTCCCTTTTTTGAAGTGGGAGTCGGTGGCCCAGTAACGTGGTAATGGAGAAGGAGCAAATGGAGGGATGGAGCCCAGGGGAACAGTTAAGAAATCAAAAGGCTCCCCAACACCTGGGAGCCCGCCAGAGAGGAGAGTCACTCTGTGTTTAACGCTGCAAGGGACGCCAGGGAAGAAAGGGACCTTCCCCCGCTCCGCCACCCTCCCTCTCGACTCCCACCTGCCCTGCCACTCCCTTGAGGTGACCTCCGGCCTCAGTTACCCTCTGCTTCTCTTGAGCAAAATGGACCCTTCGGAGGGGATCTATCAGTCCTTTACACCTTCATGAAAATTTTAAGCACTGTGTGTGCTCTCTTCTCAGAGGCTCCAACACGAGGTTGTGGTCTCTACATGCGCAGTGTACGCTGTCGAGCCTCATTACCCACGGATTCCATATTTATAGACTCACAGAGCGGCAACTAATTCCAGTTGCCCAGCTTGCCATGTTCCGACCTGAGGTCGATCGAGGAATGTTCCGCCTTCTGTGTCAGCTCGCACACAGTCACCAAGTGTCCTCTTCTCAGTCTATTTGGTGCCACGCTTCCACATTCTTTCTGAATTTTTTTTTTTAAGCTGAGCCATCCTGCCACCTGTTGGCAGCTCAGCGGCTGCTCAACTCAGGCTGGACTCGAACCGCTGTTGCTCAGAGCTCAAACTCTTGAGCGAGCTCTTAACCAACTGAGCCACTCGGCCGGCACACATTCTTTCTGTTGGTGATTTCATTGTATAAAATGCCCCCCAAACGCAGTGCTGAAGTGCTGTCTAGTGTGTTCCTAAGTGCAAGAAGGCTGTGAGGTGCCTTAGGGAGAAAGTAAGTGTTAGATAAGCTGCATTCAGGCATGAGTTATATAGAGCTGTTGGCTATGAATTCACTGTTAACGGATCAGCAAAATATATTAAGCGAGGTGTCTTTAAACAGACACATACCTAAAATAAGGTTACGTATTTGCTCAGTTGATGAAAATGTTGTGACCAGACTTAAAGGAACCTCACTCTGTCTTTCCCCTAGGAGCATGGTTCAGTAGTCATTAATTCAATGGGAATCGTGTGTGTGTGTGTGTGTGTGTGTGTGTGTGTGTGTGTGTGTGTGTGTGTGTGTACTGTCAATGTAAGACACGTCCAAACCTTTTAGAGGATTTTCATAAGATTTTGTTTAAGCCAAACTGACAACAATGCCAGAAAGCAAGATCTCAAATGCTCCGGAGAATGGCAATTTTGCAGTTTCTTTTATACTTTTGGAATTAAGGAGGGAACAGAAGGAAGATTACGTGATGGTGAGGTGGGAGAAAGCAAGGCAGGGATCAGATTAACAGGGCAGTTGAAAAAGATTACGTGCTTCCTTGAGGGTGGTTACACCTTTGCCCTGGAGGGGTCTGGAAAAGAGGATGACTTCTGACATTTCAAAGGTGTGTTAACCTAGAGGCACAAGAGCAGTGGACAGGGCTTGCTTAAACCTTTTACTAAAGAAGCTATGGTCCTGGGGCGTGACTACCCACCATGACCTTCCCAGTTAGGAATTTATGATCACATCACCCTGTGAGGTTACTCTTGGTCCCTGAACTTGGACATACCCTCTTTTTCGTCCACAGTACATATGTGCGTATAGTATATACATCACACACATACACAGCTATTTTTGTAAAGAACGCTGAAGAGGTTTCTCCCTTTGGATGCCAAAATGCCGTCCAAGAGTCTGAGCACAAACAGAAGCAAACTAAACCAGTCATTTTATGACTGTCTAACCTGATGTTTGTCCTATTGAAGGCAAAACCACCTGGCTCATCAAAACTCATTTTTCTTACAAGGGTTTAAGGCTAAGATCTCTACTGGGGGCACTTCCTCTGCCAGTTCCCACATCCCTGCACTAACCTTGGTTCACTGGACAGAACGTTGGTCCGGGTTCAGAAACCTGGGTTCTCCTGCCAGCCCCATGCCCTGTGGGGCCAGCAGTATCCACCTGGGCAAGTCATTTAAACACATAAATGCAGTGTGTCAAATATATCAAATATGCATGATTTTCTTCACCCACTGACTTGGAAGAGCTAGTGAGTAAGCATGCATTAAAAAGTGTGAAACTCCATGTGAGAGTGACATGGGTTGGTAAGCGAAGGAGAGGGGATGGGCTTTGGACTTAGACCTCCCTGAGTTCTGATCTGGGCTCTGCCATTCACCAGCATTGTGACCTTGAGTGAATTCCTTGACTTCTCCAGGGTAACTCAAAGCAGATGAGATAGATGCACAAAAAAAGAGAGGGAGGGTGTTAATTCCTGAGTGTCCCTATACCAGGATACATGCTTTCAACATCTGTAACCCTGAGAGGGTTGTTTTGCCCAAGGTTCACAGGTAAGGTGTAGACGGGGGATTCCGAGGGAAATGTTCAGCCCTTTTCTCCCTGCTGCCTGGGACCCTCGGGGATGCCATGATGGAATCATTTCTTCCCATTCGAAGGCGAGCAGCCAACTTAAATGGAGAACTGATTTATAAAGAATTTTACAGGTCTCCACCCAAGAAACATGTCAGTACCTTAGGGACCAGCATGACCTTTGCATATGAACTACTCTTGTTTGGTGGACTGACCTCACCCCAGGCCTGAAGCCAAGGCTAAGAACACTCATGCAAGAGAATGAGAAGAAGAAAAAGAACACCACCCCTGGCACTGTGTTTTAAAGGCAGTGTGCAGCCTCACCACTTACAAGCCCCGTTTTGTCAAGAGGGACAAAGCTCACCTGACAGACTCATCAGGAAAGAAAACATTACCTGCTCTTGTGTGCACTCACCACGCAAAGCCTCCATGAAAAACAGAATATTTCTGAACTGACAAACATTGAGAAGAAGAGTTCCTTTTTTTCTCTCTTTCTCTGTTTTCCTGGCATTGTCTCTTGACCCATCCTTGCATTGGACGTAACAAAGGCCAGAGAAGTCATCCCCTTAGGAGCCTCTCAGAAGGAGGAGGGGCACACACGCCCTGGGGGTGGAGAGCACTCTGTGTAATTTACCAGTGTGATTGCCAGCTCCTTCCTTTGTCCCCAGCATGAGACGGTCGTATACAATTTACAAACTACACCCACATTGGGAGCCCGCTCAGGCCCCAGCAGTCCTTCGAGGTGGGCACTGGTGTCATGACACTCATTTAACAGATGAGATAAGCAGAGACCAAGGAGGCAAAATGATCTGCACAGGGTCACACACTGCATGCTGTGAAGGCTGCAGGTTCTTTCCGCTGGTCCTGACACTCAAGCCAGAGGCGGGCAGCCTCCAGAGAGTTCCGCCAGCCTGTTTGGAAGACAGCCTATGTGTCCACTGAGGCCTTCCTCGGCCACAGTGTGAAGCACAGCCCATTCTTACTGTCAGCCAGCAAAGGAAGCGATGTCCTGAAACAAGCAGAGGCCACCTGCCTCAGTGAGGCCACAGCACAGGGCAGCCTCCCACCACGCTTCTAGGAAGTGAAACCAGCCACATCTCTGGCTCCTTGGGAATAGCTCCACTTGGACGCAGCTGGCATCGCTGCTGACAGGTGGCAGTGGTAGGGTTGTTTGTGGGGGAAAGTCAGAGAAGGATATAAACAGTGGGCTTATTACATTTTGGAGTGTGTGTGAGTGTGTGTGTGTGCGCGCGCGCGCACGCATGTGTGTTTGGGGGCAGGGTGAACAGACATCTTAGACACAATTATCTACAACCTCTACTAAGCCTCCAGACAAAGGAGACACTAATGGCAGACCCTGTTCTCCTGCCTCAGCTCCTGGCCTCCAGCCCGAAGAAATCTCCACACCGACACCCCATCGTCCGGGAGTGAGGCCTAAAGATGTGAGGGATGCAGTGTGGGGGGACAGTGAGTGCTGTTCAGGGTTTTTCACATGGTGACACTCATAGAAGATGGTTGTAGTTCGAGGACTCAGTGGGGTCGATGGAGGAGGCTGCTCGCCCCTGAAGAGAAGGGCCCGGGGGGTCCCAGCCACCCTGAGAGGTAAGGAAACCACAGGAAAGGGCACCTATTGGGAGGCTCTGGATTGTGGACCAAGTGAGTGTAGCCCCTGAAGTCAGCCAGGCCTGAGCCCCTCAACAGCATTACTACTCAAAATGTGCTCTGTGGAAGGACCAGCAGCCTTGGCGTCACCTGGGAGACCCTTAAAAATGCAAAACGCAGGCCTATCTTCGGACCTGCCTAAGCAGATTCTGCATTTTAACAGGATGCCCACTGGACCCAGGCAGTCACTGTAATTGAGTTGAAAGCCCAAGTAGGGACAGTGATGACCCAGCAAGACCACAGCTCAGCCCCCGCTGGGCGAGCCCTGAGCGACCACGCAGCCCAGGGAGGCCTGACCACGATTCCTTCGTTAGGAGCCAGGTCTCTGGGTGTCTGATAGGAATTCCCCTGGTTTTAAAATATTGGCAACTAATTTGTAAATGTTCTGAAACACCGTAGAAGCAAAATGAAACACATCTGGTGGCCACGGAACACCTCGGGGTGCCAGCTGGGTGCCTCCAAATTCAGATTCTGAGTGTGCCCTTGCCCTATCTTTACAGGGAGCCAGGGAGACTAATGGTCAAGGCCACACTTGGGCAATGGACCGCGGAGTTTAAACTCCAGCTCAGCCACTTCCCAGGTGTACAACTTTGGACGAGCACTTGATTTGGAGTCTCTATTTTCTCATCTGTAAAATGGCCCTAGTACTCCATCCCTTAGAGCAGCGGTTCTCAGCCTTCCTAATGCCGCAACCCCTTAATACAGTTCCTCATGTTGTGGTGACCCCAACCATACAATTATTTTCGTTGCTACTCTACAACTGTCATTTTGCTACTGTTATGAATCGTCATGTAAATATTCTTTTTGTTTTCCGATGGTCTTAGGCGACCCCTGTGAAAGGGTCGTTCGACCCCCAAAGGGGTCGCGACCCACACACAGGTTGAGAACCGCTGCCTTAGTGGGTGAGGGGTGGCCCTGCAGACCAACTGAGATCAAGCACTTAACAGTTTTCGTAGATACTTAAGAGATGTTGATTCGCTTCCTCAAGGACCTAAGTGCTTTCCTACACTTTCTGGTGCCTCCAGATAACCTGAAGATTTGTGCAGATTTTGATTGACGAGGCCTGGGTGGGGCCTGCCTGAGAATCTGCATTTCCAGCAAGCTCCCAGGTGATGTCACTGCTGCCAGCCCATGTCAGCTCGTGGTGCTACTCCTGCTAGTCAAGGGTCAGGACGCTTTTTCTGTACAGAGCCAGGTGGCAAATATTTTGGGCTTTCAGGCCCTACACTGTGTGTAGCCACCAGTTGAGTCCACCATTGTCGTGTGCAAGCAGCCAACCCATAAATGAATGAGGGTGGATACCTTCCACTGCAGCTTTATTTATGATCGCTGAAATCTAAGTTTTATATAATGCCCACGTGTCGCTGGAATATCATTCTTTTGATATTCTTTTTTCCAACCATTGAAACACTCGTGGGCCGCACAAAAACCGGCAATCAGCCTCAGGCCAGACGTCATCGTTTGCAGACCCCTGCTCTGCGTCATCTTAAAATCTGAACCCATCAGCCTCCCTGACCGAATTGTAAGCTGGCTGGGTGTACAAGCTGCACCGACAGCCTCCACCTCCCCCCCCCTGCCCCCCCACCCAGCCTAGGCCAGCGCTCTGGACTGCAGAAAGCCCCACCCTTCACCCTGCAAAACGGGCAGGCGCCTGCGAAGCTGAGGTGTTGCCTTCAGAGCTGACACTTGTCAGGTGCCTCCCTTCCCTTCCATTCAATCTCACAGTCACACTGTAACTCTATAAACATGTGGGCAAAAGACTCAGTGACCCGGGAGCTCAAAGCAACAGAAGGAGTTTTGATTTATGAAGGGGAGAGCAAAGGGAAGGAACCAGCTAACTGATAAGCCAGATAATTAGGCAGCTCCCTAAACAGCACATCAAACCCTCCGCTGTTCCCATCACTTTCCACCGGCCCTTCCGACCCCTGGCAGCACGTGACCTGGACATTTGGGGCAAGGACATCCTCTGAGCTCTGAGTCTCAGCATTTAGAAGGACTGGGGGAGGGGTAAAGGCTATTGAGAACTTAAGGCCAAGGGCTCTTGTAATCATTCAACAAACACTGATGGATTTGGTACCCAGCTGTTCTGCGTTAGGGACTCAGTAAATGTTTATCGAATATTTTGGCAAATATTTATGAACACTGGTTATATGCAAGCGTTGGCTAGACCCTGGGATGGCGGGCTCTTGGTTAAGGTCCAGAGATGAAAAAGACATGGCTCATGAGTGCAGAGAATTTACACACGAAAGACCCAGGCTCATGCCAGACTGCAGTCTAGGGCAGGGCCTGGCCAACTGACACCCACAGGCCAAATCCAGCCCCTGACCTGGTTGTGTTTATCAAGTTCTGTTGTAACACAGCCCTGCTCATCTGTGGACGTATTGTCAATGGATGCTTTCACACTGAAAGGTCCGAATGGAATAGTTTTGATGGCCTTGAAAACCTAAAATATTTACCATTGTACTCTGCCCAAAAAAAACAGTGCTGACCCCTGGTCCAAAAATTTGGATAGCAAACCACAATAAGTAATACATTTTGCCTTGTCATCCGATTCCCAGGTATTAAATAGATAGAGAAATCTGAAAGACTACTTGCCCTTACTATGTACAAGGTATTTTGATATGTCCTGCTGCATTCTATTTCATTTTTTAAAATGTTGGTTGTGACCCATTAAATTGATTTAATGACCCCTTTCAAACCCACAGTTTGAAAAATACTGGTTCCCTGGAAAGCAAAGCATGTTCATTCACTCATTTATTCAAGAAATACTTATTGAGTGCTTTCTGCATGCCAGGTAGTATTCTAGGCACTGGAGATGCAATATTGAACACCCCCAAAGTCCCTGTCCTCATGGGGCTTACATCCTGTGGGGGTGGCGGTGGGAGTGGGAGAGGGGGAGGTAGACGATAAAAGAATAAACAAAACTGCAATACGTCGGGTGATGTGAAGATCTCTGAAGACGAAATAAACAGGAGAAGAGGGACAGAACGTGATGGGGGTGTGATCAGGGAAGGCCTTCTGTGAGACGACATGTGAGGGAAGGAGAGAGTGAGCCATGTGGACATACAGAGGAAGAGCCTGACAGTAGAGGAAAGAGCACGTGCAAAGGCCCTGGGGCAGGAGCCCACCTCAGGTGCAGGAGTGAGTGCTTGAGGTGAAAAGTGGAAATAAGGCCAGACAGTTGGGGCGAGGTGGTGGAAAAAGGTCATGTAGGCAATTGATGACAATCAAAGTAGAATGAAGTAATCTTGAGAGCAGAAATAAAAGCCAAGTGCTGAGAAGGGAGTCCAGATAAAATGGAACCGTGATGATGGAGGTGGGGGGGGGGGCATCTTCACTGATCTATTCATTGGTCCAAAAACCAAATATTGGAAGTGTGTATAACCACTATGCTGAGGCCACAAATAAACACGGGCCCTCCTTCCTGGAGGAGGGCCCAGGCACCGGCATTTTTGTATTCCCAGGTGAAGATAATGTGAAACCAGTATTTCAAAGCTCTGGGCTGGAGTGAGACCTGGGAGAGTAAGTGAGAGTGGAAAGGAGTCGAGGTCAGATCACAGATGCACAGTACACTGCACTCTAGAATTTTGACTTTATCTTCTAGGTAAGAGACAGACCCACTGGTGGGTTTTAAGCAAAGAATGTTCATGGTTGGGTTGATAAGGCAGCAGTGTGAGAACCAAGGAGAGGAGGAGGAGGAAGGAGGGGGAGATTAGAGCCCTTGGGACCTGTTAGGAAGAACCTGTAGCAGTTCAGAGAAGAGATAAGGGTTCAAACCCAGGCCTGAGCAGAGGCAGTGAGGAATGACATAAGGACGCAGTCAGAGATACGGGAAAAGCAGAATTGAAAGAACTCGGGCACCGACTGGATGTCAGGCAGAAGACAAAATTGAGAACGTGATGATTCCGTTCACTGAAACAGGAAATCAGGAAGGATAGGCTTAGAGGGGGAGACAACTGCAGTTTTTCACATTTTGAGTTTGAGGTGCCTGTGGGAAATCATCATCATCATCATCACAGACCATTTATTGAGCACTTACTAGGCGCCAGGCCCTGTGCTCCGTGTTTTATGTGCATTGTCTTATTTAACTGTCACAGCAGCTCTATGCGGTAGGGAATCTGACTATTGCCACTTTTCAGAAGGGAAAACTGAAGCTCAGGGAAAGCTAAGTAAGTGGGAAGGGTGATGACGTCTGTGACTGTGGGCACATGCCACTTCGCCCAGAGCTGGGCACATGGCGAGTGCTCCGAAAATGGCAGTATTGCTAATTATTATTATAGTGTCATGAGAGGGAAACACAGGTCAAGTCTTCAGATAGGGGAGCCACTCACGTTTAGGATCCTTGTGTATGTATAGATGTATATATACCAGGGATGCCAGAAAAATGTATACACACGGCTTGTATATGACTTTTGTTATCGGTATATATTGAGTGTTAAATTTTAATGCAGTTTTTTCCTTTCTGAAACTGTGTGTGCATTTTTCTGGGACCCTCTGTATAAATGCTCTAGGGTGTGTGTGTGTGTGTGTGTGTGTGTGATGAGACCTATACCCAGTGTGTTGCTGCATTTTATTTTTGGCTCTCTAATTAGGCCCCTCAAATGCCTCTTGATCTTCGCCATTCTCCAGCCCTGCCCCACGCCCACCCCATAATGACTTTATATTTTTAATTTCTTCTCCAAAAGTTCATCTCAGCCTACTTGCATTTGTTCTGCTCTGTGAAATGAATTATGTTGCTGGCCATGCAGCCAGAGTAGGTTTTTTTTTCTTGTGGAGAGAAGGGAAACTTTTTTTTTTCTTACTATAGTTCCTCTCGCCTGTTCCAGTGCCAAATAAACAAAGCTGCTATTCATTTCAGCATCTCCCCATCTCTATCGTGCCCAGAGCCATTTTATCAGCACAGCCTCCCGGGCTGTCTCTCCGAGAGCCTGGAACAGCAAATAAAAATGTTCTAAAAGTGAGTGAGGGCTGTGAAAATAGAATCCCACTTAATGAGGCCACAGAGAGAAGGCTGTTGCTCTCTTGGTGAGTGTAGGAGCAAACATTATGTTTAAAGTCGTGGTTGGAAAATGCTGGCTTCTCACACGTGGCCTCGGCAAAAAGCATCAGCCAGCCCATCAAGAGTTTGTGACTCAGGGGCAAAGAGCTGAGGCAGCTGGAAAGAAAATTTAGAATCAGGCCACCTCTCTCCCAAAGGCCCCATCCTCATGCCTAGACCTCCAGGTGATGCGTCTGCCGTGGTCGTGCTCTTTCGGCCGCCACCCATCAATATCAACACTTACTCTACCTGTGTTCTATCCATGGACTTCAAGTATCAGGTTGAAGGCCTGGAACCCAGCCTTCCACCCAATGCTCCCTCAGTAACAGCCTGGCCTTTATCTTTGGCCCCTGAGCCCTCTGTTCAATGAGTGATAAAAACACACACTATTCGAGCCAGAGCTATACGAAGCAGCTCCAAATAAAGGGAGATCGAGAGTCCCTCTCAGCTGTTCTCCTTGCGTGAGCTCATCCCCCACCACCTCCCACAAAGAAGGGGCCCTCAAGGCTTCTCCAAGGTACCTCAAAACTCCATGGAGTACTGTTTGAAAACCACTCCCTTAGGTCACAAGGGTGCCCAGAGACCTTGGTTGGCATCCATTTGTTCATTTGTTCACTCAGAAAATAGTTCCCAAACACCCACTATGTGCAAGCAACAAGAGATACAGGAGTGAATCTAACAACAAGAGATACAGGAGTGAATCTAACAGACAAGTCCTCACTCTCACAGAGCTCCAGTTGCAGGGGTATAGACAGCTACAAAATAATCTGAGATAAGTGCGAGAAAGAATATGAGACAGGGTGACGTCAGAACACATGACAAGGGAGTGAAAGAGCTGCTTTAGAGTGGATGATGAGAAGAGCCCTCTCTGAGGAGGTGACGACGGAACAGAAGGAGGAGCCAGCTGCACGACATGGAGCCAAGGACGGCCAGTTAGAATCGGGTGGAGGGCAGGAGAACAGAGACGCAGGAACGAGAATCCTGAAACCCAGGGACTGGTTTGTCATTAGAAATGGCCAGAGCGTAACCCCTGGGATAGCCATGGTGATGCCTCCTGAGCCTACCTGCACTTTACACACCTCAGACCATACCTTGGGGTGTCTCCTCTTTGGGGCTCATCCTTCTAAACCCCACTGAATCACCTTCACCCCTTTAAAACATTCTCTGTCTTGCTGAAGCCCAATGACTCCTGCCCACCTGCCCTGCTTTGAGCCCGCTCTGGGCCTACCCCAGCTCCCCGTGTCTGCACCTCTGAGTGCCCTACAGTTGTAATCTGCTTATCAGTGTGCTGGGCTACACCTGGAGAGCAGACACCAGAGCCCCAGTTAGCTAACATAGGGCCTGATATTTTTATTAATTAAGTCAATAAATATTAATAGAGCCCCTCCTATGTGCCAGACAGTACTCTGACCACTGAGATTACAGGGGAGAACAAGACAAAGTCTCTGCCCTCATAGTTGATTCTAGAAGGCACGCGATGCATACAAAATTATTGTCTCATAGACGGTCCCCTGTGATCACTGCTCTTAGGAGGCTAGTAGTGGGGAGCTTTCATGTATTTTATTCTCACCCTAGCATAGAGTCCGCACATAAACAGGACCACGCTTCATAGCCTCTTTTTTAATAGGCTTTATTTTTTAGAACAGTTTTAGGTTCACAGCAAAATGGAACAGAAGGTACCCAGATTTGCCATGCACCCCCTGCCCCCACACAGGCACAGCCTCTCCCGTTATCATCATCCCCCACCAGAGTGGCACGTTTGTTACAACTGGTGACTTTTATTCAGTGCTACAAAGAAATGAGCTATCAAGCCACGAAAAGACATGAATGACCAACTTAAATGCATGTTACTAAGTGACAGAAGCCAGTCTGAAAAGGCTACACACTGTATGATTCCAACTCTATGACATTCTGGAAAAGGCAAAACTATGGAGACAGTAAAAAGATCAGTGGTTGCTAGGGTGGGGGAAAGGAACAGGCGGAGCACAGAGGATTTTTAGGGCAGTGAAAGTATTCAAATGGTGCTAAAATGGTGAATGTACACCACCAAGAGCGAACTCGAATGTAAGCTTTGGTGATAACAATATGTCACTGTGGCTTCATAGTCTTTTGATTTTATTATTTAATTATGACTTTGGGATAGTTGAAGGCTTCTTAATGTACCATTGTCATAGATCAGGGGTTGTAGAGAGAGGCTATTGGTTACATTTCTATCCACGGTAACCCATTAGCATCTTCGGCTGAATTGTTTCACAGGGTCGGCAGCTCTGGGAGGAAGGAAAATAGATGGGCTATACTTACAATTTCCTAGAAGACAGGATGAGAAAAAGGCCTGAGGCTCTGCCCTGACTGCACCCCCCACTCCCCTACCCCCTCACCCCCATCCCCAAGCAGCCAGGGTCCTATATGAATTCCAGCTCCCAGCATGGGGAGAGCTCACAGACTAGCTGAGGGCCAGCCAGTCCCACTCTCCACTGGTCATTCTGGGCACTGGGGGTCAGAAGGAAGAAGACCATGGAAGGGGAGGAGGAAATAGAAAAGAGGATGAGATGAAGGAAAACGGGGTGATGGGGGGCAGGGGGAGATAGTAAAATTTGTTCCTACTCAGAGCAAATACCAATTCTAAGAGAACATGAAAGGCCCCCCCACTTTTCCCCTTGCAGCTCCATACACCCCAAAGATGGAGTAGAGTGTGGTCATGACTTATAACAACCCTTCAGGTCACCTGTTCTGTTATTTATCCAACATTTTAAAAACAACTCACACACATACACACTCTCCCTCTCTCTTTGGTTAAATACATGTATTTTTAAATGACATTTTATGTCATTCTCATAAATTATGAGTTGCATGGGCCAGATAACTTTTCCTAATAGACATTGAAATAAATATATAACTGTTGAAAGACAGCTGTTCATCCGTACACCCTCTGAGTCACCCAGCGGACCACCAGTGTCATCCACACACACTGTCACTCCCTCACTCACTGGCAGAGAAAAGTCGGTGCCCCAGGTGCTGAAAAGACTTGGAGCCAGTCTTGGTCCTTGACTTATGAGGGACCCTGGGCAAGTCACCTGCCCCTCCCTACGTGTCACTTGCCTCACCTGCAAAATGAGAGGATTGATTAGATGGCCTCTCAGCCCCCTTCACACTCTGAGGTTCTGAGTTCCTTGCTCTATAAATGCAGAGTCACTGAAGGTGACACACACACAGCGGAGTCCTGGGCACCCTGCCTTCTCGCCTCCCTCCCAAGCTTGCCTCAGCCACCCGCTTACACCCTCTTCCCCATGCAAGGGCAATCTACCTGGGAGAGAAGTGGCACAGCTCCAACCCCCAATCGAACACTACATTTCTCAGTGAGAAGAAAAACACTTCAATGTTTTCAAACCTCAGCACGGCACTCTCACTCCTTTGACTTGGGTGAAGTTCAGGGGGGTCACATCCCAACCCACACATGAAAAAATCGCTTTATTGTTTTGGAAAAGTGTTTATAGTGACCTTTACTATCTCAATATTTTATGAGAGAGCCAGAGAGAGACAAGGAGTCTAACCGTTCCCTGGCGGGATACACACACACACACACACACACACACACACACACACACACACACACACGGCATCACCCCTCCACTGTCTGGCCATAGACAGACACTGCCCACATCCTGCAGGAAAGTCAGCAGGTTTTCGCAACCTCCCTACAAGGGCCATGTGTGGAGGGAGGGGACTTAACTACCACAGTTAATCGCCCATAGAGCGTGCACATGAGCACGGCTGGGTATGGCAGCGCTGTACCTAATACAGCCTCCGCTGGCTGCTATTAAAACCACTGTACAGACGACTGTAAGAGAGGCCTCCGTGCCCAGAAACTAGAAGCCAGTAGGGCCAGAGAAGTAAAGGAAGGAGCTTGAATTCTACTAGCGTGTATGAGACATTACAAAATCTCTCGATACCTCGTCCATAAAGGTGTTTCTACTTAGTGACTTAGGTACTGCTTTGGGCCAGGCACTGTTCAAATTGTTTACATGGTTTTTCTCACTAAATCATCACAATAACTCTGTGGGGCATGTATTATTGTAAAACCCATTTTACAGGTGAGAAAATAAAGGTTTAGAGGAGTTAAGAAATGTCCCAAGGTCACACAGGTAATAAGTGGCACAGCCTGGCTCCCAAGCCCATGGTCAAAGCAATACCTTCTATTGTGGGGACAGCTTGTGTTTTTTAGAACTCTTGGCATGTAATAATAACCATCACTTAGAGAAATAGATGGATTATAGATAGCTAGATTAGATTGCCAGACAGATAGACATAGACATAGAGGTATCATTTCTAATCCTCCCAGCCCTGAGAATGGGTGTAAATATTATCATCTCCATTTGACACATGAGGAAATTGAGCCCCAGAAAAATTATAAGAACCCACCTCGGGTCCTGGCATTTCTAAGTGCCTAAGCCCAGATTTGAGCCTGGATCACTCTGACCCCGTAGCCTGCTTCCATTGTGCTTACTGCAGAATTTCATCTGACCTTTTTTAACAACTCTGTGGCTTTGGTGGGGCAGCGGGGTAATGTGGTGTATTGGAGCCCATCTCCTATTAAATGGAATTCTACAAACGTGGCCTGATCAATTCAGGAGGTCCCTAAAAATTCAATCAATGCACAGTATACATTTTCTATCACACTCCCCTGCTTGAGTCTTTCAAAGCCCTGCGAACTGGCTGTTTTCTACCTATTTATTACCTATCTATCTATCCATCTATCTAACCACCTTTTTATTTATCTTCTTATTTATTCTCCATTTCACCCCAACTAGAATATACCCTGGTCTGTGTCTTCTTTATATACCATATTCTCAGTACTTATCACAATGCCCTCAACAAATATTTGTGGACTAAATAAAGGAGCGCATGCTCTGAATTAAAGGAAGAATAAACACCCCACGTGGTACAGAGCCCCGTGAGAGTTCAGAGAAGGAAGGAGAAACTCCTATGAGCTGGAGTGAACCAGAAAGGCTTCCTGGAGGAGGTGATAGATTTTAGGGCCTTGATGGGTGAGTAGCTTTTAGGTAGAGGAACAAGGAGAGCATCCCAGGAAGGGAAGAGATCAGAGCAAAGACCCAGAAAGTGCAGGCCAGCATCATCTAGGATCCCGAGGCAGAGCTGCCTCAGAACAACTAGAAGCAGAACCTGACTGTGCTGCTGCCTTGGCAGCCCCAGCAAGACCCTAACCACTGGTCCTCCCATTGAGGAGCTTGATTCAGCCAAAGGATTTTATTCACCTATGACCGTCTAGGCCCCTCTGGAACAGGGGATCATCCTCCTTAGCAAGCTTTCCCCCATCACACCTCCACCTGTGCACAAAATGCCATGGCTCTGGCCCAAGCAGGGTTGGCAGGGCAGGAAGGAGGGAGGCAGGAAGCCCATGACAAACCTGTTCTTCCTGGGGCATCATCACCTCGGGAACGTGGAAAAGTCAAAGCAGCAGGTGTTGGGTCCGCACAGTCTTCCCACCTCCTGTCTGTGTGACCTCAGGCTGATCACATGCCCTCTCTGAACCTCGTCAGTCCCATCCGGAGGTATGGAGATGGTAGTCCCTACCTCCATGACTTCAAGATCAGTACCCACAAGTCCCGAGCAGCCACCCTCTCCCTTGGCTACACAGTGGGTCATGTCAGTTCCACATGTAGACTGTGAAACTTCAGTACGTCCAAAGATTGCTGGAGAAAAATCTCACCATTGATCTGATGCTGCAACTGCAAACATATTGTTTCCAGCCTCAGTGGGGCCCCAAAGGGTCCTCTTGGCAAAGCATTTACATCTCCCTAATCAGCTGCCTTTCCCATCCCCATTGCAGTGTTTCTAGAACTTCGCTGCTCTCTTCAAGCCCCACATTCTTCCCTTAAAAGAGGACACACGCCCTGTCGCAGAATTCATCGATGCTGGCAGACACCACCTCGTCACTGTCTGCGCTCACATGTAGACCTCCTGCATCTTTGCCCTCCCTCGCACCCCCTTCTCAGTTTCAGCGGTGTCTTTTCTCTTACTCGGGGTTCATTTTACCTCTGAGCTCTGGTTCTCCTTTCCACCCATCACCTCTGGGACTTGGCTACCCGCCGAGGCCCACTTGGCCCACCCGAGGATGTCTGGTTGATCAGGCCAGACGCCCCCCGAACGGTCCCTGAGGGGACTGCATGGGAGATGAGAAAGAAAGAGACAAAAGTGCTGGGAGCGGGAGGGCCTCAGACTGCTGGTAGCAGAACTGAGACCTCGTTTATTGAAAAAGCTCTGGTTATATAGGCAGTAAATTCCTCTTTGTGTAGGGGAATTCTAGCAGGGGGGCTTTGACAAGGGGCTTTGGGAGTAGGCATACAGAAACCAGGAACTAGGGCCCGGGATTTCTAAGCAATGAGTCCATCGTGAAACTGTAAACAAGCCTTGCGGTGGGCTCTGCGGTTGGCTTGCTGTGGGAATGGATACTTTTGGGAGTGTCCAAGCCTCGCGGATGCAGTTACTAAGCAGACTCTCTTATCCAGCCGCTTCTTCAGGCATAGGGTCCTGCTTAGAGGCATGTAGCAGTTTGCCACAGCCTCAGTACCCCCAACTGTCCTCAATTGGCTCCCAACAGCTACCTGTCTGTTCCTTCTTATCCTAGTTCTCAATGCTACGTCCCAGCTGGCATCATGTCAACATGAAGCATGATCAAGGCAGATTTTAAAAGAATAAATACATTTTCCCCGAGCCTGGTGCCTCCTTACCCTATTTTTTCAGCCAAGTGTCTTGAACGAAGGGCTTGTAGCTGTTGTCCCCACTCCCTCTCCAGCTCCCTAAATCAGCTCCCCCAACTCCCCAAAACTTGACCTGGCAAAGATCATCTGTACCTTCTGGATCGACAAACCCGATCAAGTCTCCAGCCCCTTAGCTTGCTCCTGGGCCATTTGTCACTGTTGACCTGTCTCCTGAAAGGCAGTTCTATTGGGTTGTCGGAAAAGTCATGTCGTATTTGTTCTACGTGTTTTCGTTGCAAAAATGCGTCATGACTTTTCCAACAACCCAATATCTTCTTTTCTGGAACACCGCTCTCACCTGGCTTTCCACCTTTCTCCCCGACCAGACTTTCTTTGCTCCTCTTCCGCCCTTCTGTCCACGTGCCCTGGGGTTCCATCTTGGCTCCCCTCTCCTTCTCACTGTACGTCGATTCCTCAGACCTGTACTGTCCAATTTGGTGGCCACTCGTCATGAACGCTTGCTGAGCACTTGACATGTGGCTCAGTGGAGATGGGCTGTGGATGTAAAATACACATCCGCTTTCAAAGACTTCGGGTACAAAACCAAGAGAACATACCATATCTCATTCATAATTTTTATAAAGATTACACATGGAAATGATTTTTAAAATAATATGTTGGGTGAAACAAAATATGTTCTTCAAATTCATTTCACCTGCTTCTTTTTCCTTTTTGAATGTGGCTACTAGAAAATGTAGATTTACGCTTGTGGCTGTAGGGACAGCAAGGCCTTAGACCAGCGGTTCTCAACCTGTGGGTCGCGACCCCTTTGGGGATCGAACGACCCTCTCACGGGGGTCGCCTAAGACCATCGGAAAACACATATTTTCCGATGGTCTTAGGAACCGAGACACCGCTCCTCTATCCGTCTCCAGGCGGGTTCGCCCACATGCAGATATGCCCACATACAAGTACCCGGCTTCAAGACAAAATTTCATTTAGTTGTAATTAGAAATAAACATTTCACAATATATAATTACATATTGTTTTTGTGATTAATCACTATGCTTTAATTATGTTCAATTTGTAACAATGAAAATGCATCCTGCATATCAGATATTTACATTACGATTCATAACAATAGCAAAATGACAGTTATAGAGTAGCAACGAAAATAATTTTATGGTTGGGGGTCACCACAACATGAGGAACTGTATTCAGGGGTCTTAGACAATCACATCCACTCCTGTGGTATCACCTGTATCACAGTGACATCCAAAGCAACTCAGCATAGTGATAAGGAGAGTGGTCCAGGAGCTCTGCTGTTTGTTTGGGTTTGAATCACAGCTCTGCCACTTACTAGCTGAGTAACCTTGGGCAAGTTGCTTAGAATGATGCCGTTCTTACGGAGAGGCAGCCCTGCACAGTAGTTACAGCTGGGAGCTCCGAAACCAGACTGATGGATAGGCATCCTTCTCCTTGGCTCACCAGCTGTGCAACCTTGAAGTTACTCAGCCCTCCCTGGGCCTCATTTTCCCCCATGGGCAACATGGCAGGAGTCCCAGCGCAAAGGACTCCCAGCAATGGCCGCCATGTGGTAAGCACTCGGCAAAAGTTTCTATGGTCGGACTGCCCCTCAGCCCCTCAAATCCACCGCAAGCATTTCCTGCGTTGTCCTGCCTTGTTCTTCCCACCACTTCTGCATCACTTCTAGTCTAAGCTGCAGCCAATCACTGCCTACACGATTCCCAGCCTCCTGACTGGCCTCTCCCATCCGTTTTCCACATTGGCTGCTGAAGCACAGGTCCTAAATCCCAGAACCGGCTACATCACTCCTCTGCTTAAAACCCAACAGTGCTCCATATTGTGCCACGGTAAAGCCTGCAAGACCCACCAGGATCCACCAAATCCCCCAGGGTCCTCTCTCAGCACAGGCCTCCTGATACCGAGTGCTCTGGCCACACCCAACCCCTCTCCAATCCCCAAACATGCCAGGCTGTTCCACGCATCTCTGCCTTTTCTTCTCCCTCTTTTACCTTCCTTGAGTGCCCGCACCCATGTCAGCCTCAACAACACCAGATCTCAGCTCAAGTTCAAAAGGTTCCTGAACTCCTGGACCCCTTCAGTGGATGCCCACCCCGTGCCAATGAGCATTCTGCCACCCCACCTGCAACCTCCTAGTGCACTCTCAGTTGACATGCCTGCTTCCCTTATAGACCATGAGCATCTTGGGAATAATGGCGGTGATAATGAATTTATGGAGAGCATGCTATGTGGCAGCACTGCCTGAGGGCTGGACGTGGGTTAGCTTACTTCCTCACCTTATCTGTGATAGCACCTCCGAGTTGGTACTAATGACCACTTGACAGTTGAGGGAGCTGGAAAGTAAAGTGGCAGAATCGAACCCTCTCCCTCCTCCACCCCCCCAACATTGGGTGAGCCAGAGTTCAAAGCCAGGTGGTCTGCCTGGCTTTTTACCTTGATTTGCTTGTTTAAAATTGAGACATAATTGACATATAACATTGTGGAAGTTCAAGGTGTACAACACGTTGATCTGATACATTTAGGTATTGCAGTATGATTGCCACCATAGCCTGGGTAAAACGTCCATCATGTCACGTAATTGTCATTTCTTTTTTGTGGTGAGAATGTTCAAGATCTACTCTAGGCCTTCTCTTCCCAGCTATTCCCGGAGTCGGGAAAAGCTGGGTTGTGAGGGCGAAAAAGGAAGAGAGGACTGCTCCAGGTTACGCCAGGGTGCAGCGCTCGGGGGTCTTGGCCCCAGGCGGTGGATGAAAGCACCTAGCTCAGGATCTGTGGGCCTGGGCAGCCAACACAATATGAGGATTCTCCACGGAGGAGTCCTGGGGCAGTTGGGTCGCAGCTCCGGGCTGGGCGAAAGGCAAGGGAACAGAAAAAGAAAAAGAAAGATCTACTCTCTTAGCAACTTGGAAGTGTAAATACAGTATTGTTGACTGTGATCACTATACTTGTGCATTAGCTCTCCAGGACTCAGTCAACTTCTAGTTGCATATTTGTACCCTTTAACAACATCTCCCCAATTCCTCCACTTCCCCCCAGACCCTAGTAATCACTATTCTACTCTGTTTCCATGAATTTGGCTTTTTTAGATTCCACATATAAGTGAGCTCATACAGTATTTGTCTTTCTCTGTGTGACTTATTTAACTCAGCATAAGGCCCTCAAGGTCCATCTAGGTTGTTAAAAATGGCAGGATGTCCTCTTTTCTTGTAGCTGAAATATATATTTATTTATTTGTTTGTTTGTTTGTTTGTTTTCTTTGGACACAGGTTGTTTTAGTCTGTTTCCATATCTTGGCTATTGTGAATAATGCTATCTTCGATTTATTTTTGTAACCTAAGCTATCAGAGTTAAATTTTTTTTTAAGATTTTATTTGCGAATTGGGGGAGAGAACAGCATTGGGGAATTGGGGAAGGGGGACAGACAAGTTGCTGTCCTTTTGTTCTTCAGTCTAGTTGTGGAGGACATCGCTTCACTGGCCTATGTTGGTATTGTGATCATTGCGTTCTTCTTGGGTGAGGCAGTCGCTCCCCGGCCATTGGACAGCTGCTCACGACGGCTCACGGCAGCTCATGAAAGCCCATGCCAGCTGCGGGCCAGCCCCACTGCAGCCTACGCACCAGCGCCAGCCACTCACGGCAGCCCAGCTCCAGGTCGAGCTGTTGTTTACCATCTTAGCTATAGAGGGCGCAGCATCACTGGCCCTCATGTGGGATCCGAACCGGGGCCTTGTTGCTCAAAGCCGGCATCCCAAGCCAACTCCTAACCAACGTGCCACTCGGCTGGCCCTAGCACAGTTAATTTTTGAAGCCAAGAGTTCAGAGAAGGAAAATTACTTGCCCAAGGTCACCCAGTGAGATCCCTCCCCAGCCGGAAATGGGGTCTGGGCCTCCTGGTTCTCAGTGTTCTTATTCTCATTTTTGGTTGGTCATGTGTCTTTGCCATGAAAGCCCAGGCTGATGCCCCCACCCCCACCCCCAGACAACAGGAAAGACAGACCTTGGGCAGCTTGCCTACAGACATGTCCTGAAGCAATGAAATGTCCAAGCTGAGGTTGAAATAATAAGCAAGGCTGAGGGAGCATCTGCTTTGTTTGCTTGGTTTAGTGTGTTTTCATTACAAACAAGCTGGAATCTGATCCCCGCCTGGGAGGCACCAAGGCTTCCTTTATTCTCCTGTTGGGCAGAAAAGCGAGTAGGGTGGAGCTGCTTAGCTAAGAAGTGCTGACAGGGAGGCAGAACAGGTCAAGTCCAAGGTTGGGGCACTCCCCATGAAAGCCCAGACAGAGGGGGGTGTTAGGCAGAGACCTGGGGGAGATGAGATGGCTCTCTGTCAAGGCCTGTCACTCAGAGGGGTGCGATCATGTCACGATGAGTAATGCCCTTCCGAGCCAACCGAGATGACCCTGAAGGGGAGCCTTAGTAAGGATTGCATTGGGCAAGGGAAAAATAAACCTTAACGAGCTCTGTGAGGTGCCTGCTGGCTTCTCTTCATCCCACAAAGCCAGGGGGTCATGGAAGAAAGGTGGGAAAGGGTAGGAGGGAGGTTCCAGCTGGGCCAGGGGAAGTTTCAGCAACTTTTGTAAAACCACTAGTCATGGCGCTGTTTGCTCTCCGTTGTGCAAGCTCTCTTGTGAGGAACCACTGAAGAAATGCCTTTTAGAATTAAGTGTTAGTGGACAAAAAATGTTGTTTCTTCGACAGAACTGGGCCACTTCCCTTTGTCAGATAAGAGAATCACTGGATCTCGGATTGGAAGAAGCATGCAAGGTCATCATCTTACCCGCCTATGCTGGACTTTGCTTCTCCCATATGCTTTTCCAACCAGTCAGCCATGTTGCAGGCTCTTGCTGGGGTATACTAAGAGTAAGGAATTTGAAAAATCCAATGCGTCACCCTAGTAGAAATAAAGATATTCAATAATGTGGCTTAGATATGCAGGTCAATTGGCTTCTCGGTACTGAACCCCAGAATGAGACAGACATACCCATCAAAGACAGGTACCTTTGGGTTGCCTCAGGTTTCCCCATGTTGGAGCCTGACCTGAAAATTCACAGCCTGGGAAGCAGAACAGGTGACACGCTGTTTGTGGGAAAGACAGCTCCCAAAGAGAGAGGAGAATGGGCTGAGCTATTAGGCTTGCCCCGTTTCTCCTCCAAACCTTCCAATCCAAATATGTCACTCCCTCTGAGGAGGAGCGAATGATGAGGGACAGACAGGCCAGGGGTGTTGCCCCCTCCGCATGGAAGAAAACTGCAGGAGTTTGGAAATAAGGGGTTTCCCCTCACGGCTTTCTCCCAACCTGAAGGTACCCGGCTGCCAAAGAGAAGGACTCAGGGCCCCCAAGTCCCTTCAGAGTGAAAAAGTCTGCCTCAAACAAGAGCCTCAGCAAGAATGCCTTCCTGCAGACACCCACGGGCCAGCAAAGCAGGTTTGGGCAGCTAGTAGCCGGTAAACGTATGGACCCGGTACCAGGATTATTTTGGCTGCAAGTAACAGAAAATTCCACCTCAAACTGGCTTGGACACTCCGAAGCCTTTGGGGATTAGCATCTCAGTGAAGTCACCACGGTTCCAGGCTCTTTCTGTCTCCGCTGTTTGGCCGCAGCCTCAGCTTCATTCTTGGGCAGCTTCCTCTGTTCTGTGCTGGCTGCCTGTGGCATGCTGGGTAATATACCTGCAAAATGTTTCTAGAATCTACCGCCCTTGTTCAAGCCACAGGTATCTCTCACCTGTTATTAAACTAGCCTTCCAACAGGTCTGCCTGCTTTTCAGCTCTTCTCGCTTTTAGTCTTCTCACAGCAAAGTGATGCTTTTAAACCATAAGTCAGAACATGTGGTTCCCCTGCCCCAACCCTCCCTGGTTTCTCACACCGGCTTTGGGGCCCTACATGACTTGTGGGTCCACTGCTCTGACCTGCCTACACCACTCTGACCTTGGTCCACTCCACTGCACCCACACTGGCCTCCTCACTACTCGTCAAGTACACCCTACAATCTCAGGTCGGCCTCAGGCTCTCCTCCGCCTAGGAAAGACCCGTGACTCGTTCCTTCACTTCCTTCGGGTCTCTGCGCAATACCTTCTTATGCGGGAGGACTCCAACAAGCTCTATATGAAATAACACCCCCACCCTAGACCCCAGCAGGCCGTACCCCCCACCTAATGTATTTTCCTCATGACACTCATCTCCACCGACTACATCATATATTTCTTTGTGTACTAACTTTTCGTCCAGTGCTATCATTGTATCTTCGGTCCCTACAACAGTGCCTGGCTTATAGCAGGAGCCCAATAAATATTTATCGAATGCATGGCTGGGCTTTGGCATGGGAAAGACTTGGTTACAATCTCAGCACTTCCATACGCCAGCACAGAGTCCTGCAGCCAATTACATAGCCTTGCGGCACCACAGTTTTTTCATGTGTGAAATGGGGAAATAATATTACTCCATAGGATTGGTGTGAAGACTGAGTGAGTTCATACAGAGCTGGTAGAATAGCACCTGGCACATAAAAAGCACTCTTGAACTGTAGCTGTCACTATTCATCTTGTTGTTATTACAGTCATCATTATTATTTATTCACAGGATGAGTCACATGGTCCCAGCCCAGTGCCCCACCCTAGCTCTCCAGCCTCATCTCTGCAGCCAGAGGTGGCGTGGCTGATTCAGGTGGTGGCTGCCTGCCCTGTGAGTCAGCCCTGAGCCTCAGCCTTGCCGGGGTCCCCTGGCACAGGCTGCCTTGGCCAAGGGGCTCTTGGAGTGAGTCACCAGGGCCATGATCTCAGCTGGGGGATACCTCGGCTGTGGCATTTAGCTGGTCGAGTTTGCCCTCCCCGGGTCCTTCCAGGAAGAGACTGGGCACCTGCCCCATTGTGCTCTCAAGAATTGCACTTTGCCAGCAAAGTCAAGTCCATCTGTCAGTAGAGCTTGCAAAAGGGCCAGACAAGGATAAGTGGGGGCAGGAAGAAGATAGGAAAGAGAAAAAGATAGGAAAAGGAAAGTTCCTTGATCCTTTGCTTTCAAAGCAGGGCCATGAACAGATCATGGGGTCCTGAGCTCACCAGGCCTGGACTTGAGTCCCCATCCCTCCGTTTACTAGCTGGGTGACCTTGGACAAGTCCTTCACTTCACGTCTCTGAGCCTCTGCTGTGAACTGGGGAGGACAACGTCTCCCTCTCAAGGTTCCTGGGAGGATTTACTGAGTGGATATATGCAATCTTCAAGTCCCAAACCCTTCACGGAGCCTTCTCAGATCTGCCCTGCAAGGTCTCTGAGTTTCGGTAACTTTGGTAAAAAGAGAGGAGGTATTCCCTCCTTTCCCATTGTCCTCCTAGCTCTCCATTCCCCTGCCTCCCCCAGGAAAGGGAAAGGGCCAGTCTAATGTATCCTTTTTTCCTTCACTCATTCAACAGCTCTTTATTGAGCACCTACTGAATGCTAAGTGCTGGCCACCTGGTACAGAAATCACGGGCTGGTGAGAGAGGCAGACAGCATACAAACAAGTGAATAAATACACAATTATAAATTTTACTCAGCACTAGACAGAAGAGGAACTGGTCATTAAAAGAGAAAAACATGGTGGCTCTATCAGAGAAAACCTCTGCAATGGTGACACTTAAGCAAAGACATGAAGAATGAGAATGAGCTGCCATGCGAGGACCAAGAGCGAAGAACCTTCCAGAGAGTGAGAAAAGCATATGCAAAAAGCCCAAATTCAGGAAAGAGCTGGGGTTGTTTAGGAGCTGCCGGGACACCAGGATGTGGAGTGTCCCAGGCCAATGCAGAGTGGCGTGAGAAAAGGGGCCAGGTGACCTTGGGGCTCGCCTTCTGAATTTCCCAACTCTCAAGGGTCATAGCATCGCCCTGTCTGCTTCCACTGCCTGAAAACAGCCACCTCGTAAACTTTGTCCAGTTTTATAGTTGTTTACAGAGACAGGGCTCGTGTGGGTACATCATGGCTGGAAGCCCTGAGGGTTGTTTTTGAAGATTAAATGAGATCATATATGGAAACTGTGCAGTATACACTTCCTGGCACATAGTTCGTGCTCATTAAAAAAATAGGCGAGATATCCTGAAAGAATGAGTGTGAAACATGAGATATGTAAAGCCCCATCACAACACCCACAGAGAATTGTCATTGTGCGATTTGAAAGGGAAGAGAAGCTTTGGGCTGAAATTCACCCTCCTCTCCATAATCGTTAGAAAGCACTTTGGGTGGAATCCATCGCCTCATCTGGGAACCCTGCCCTGCCTCACCCAGCCCATGGTGGATGGGTTCCCTCTGCTCCACGCCCGTGGCATCCCACACGGGACTGTACGATAGGATTGTCACCCTCTCCTGAATCGTCTGTGTGTCTCTCTCCCATGGACTGCAAACTCCTCAAAGACAGGGACTGTGCCTGAATTATCTGTTTAATACAAAAAACTTGAACAACATTTTATTTTACTTCAGCTCTGTTTAAGGACGGTTCAAAATCGTGAGCTTACTCTCTCTAACCCACCTTTGCACCAAGAACATGATCCTGATGAATCAGTTGCCTGAAAAAGTGTAATATCCTTTTTTATTTTAATTGGGGAACACTGTGTTTTTCCAGAACCCATCAACTCCAAGTCAAGTACTTGCTTCCATCTAGTTGTGGAGGGCGTGAGGATCGAACCGGCCACCTTGGTGTTATGAGCACCGTGCTCTAACCAAGAGAGCTTACCAGCTGCCCCTATAATATCCTTTTAAAGTATGGACTGGTTAAACATACAGACTGGTTTTTGGATACTCTGCCCCCATGAATTCCTCACACCCACGTTTTCCATGAGGATCGGGCAGGCTTTCCCCCAGGGATATTGCCCAGAGACTTCTGTTATTAATATTTATTGCTAGGGGAGAGTGTCAAAAGTAATAACATTAGGCCCGTGGTTCCCACACCTACACTCAGATGCCCGGGGGCAGCACGGTGTACATTTTCAAGGGAAACAGCAATTCTCGACATCTGTCGGACACCATGAAAATCACTAGCCGAAGTAGCTCACAGTTTCAACATTAGATCACAACATGTTCCTTTTAGTGGTGTCACGTCTTTGCAAAGCTGGTTTTCTGGTGGTGGTTGTGCTAAAAAAAACAAGTATCATATGAAAATCCGAGTGGAACAGGAAATGAGGGTGATGGCGTCCGCCGATCTGAGTCTGAGGTCTGGGAATTTGCGCAGTGCCCAACAAGCACACATGTCCCATTAGTAAGTGATTGTCATTATTTAAAATGAAATAAGGGCCGCTCAAGTGGCTCAGTTGGTTAAGAGCTCGCTCTAGAGTGCGTGCTCTGAACAACAGGGTTGCCGGTTCGATTCCTGAGCTGAGCTGCCACTGAGCTGCCAACAGGTGGCAGGATGGCCCAGCTTAAAAAATAAAATGAAATAAAAATATTACGTGTAGTTTTTTTCAAACCATTACCAAGTTGTTAAGACATAAAGACTCCCTAAGCTGGTTCGCTCTAACTACTTAGTAAATGAAAGTGTGTATTATTTCTTTTGACCTAGGAACGCTGTAAAATAATTCGCGAGATGGGAGCCATGAACCCAGAAAGTTTGGGAACTTCTACATTAGGTTATTTGCAACATCCGTTTACTCTTTCAAGCTTTTGAGGCTGAGCTCAGGAATTGATTCTGAACTAAAGAGTTCAGAATCCTGGAGGGTTGAGGAGCTGCAAGACTGGTGAAAATTTACTGGGAGGAAGGGCCAAGTTGGAGCCTGTCCCTCTTCACCCCATCTAACTAGTTGCTTAATGAGCAGATACCACTTTGCAATGAGCTGGATGCGCATCTTCCTGTTATAAAAAACAGAAAAACAAGCATCCATTTGTGTGCCAAGGTTATGGTTTTATTATCTTGAACTAGGAGTGGCCTGAGGACCCATCCAGCTGGCCTGGCAGCGTATTTTTGCCAGAAAGAGAGGCCACAGAGCAAGTGTTCTAAAGCTACGCTTATTGTTTTTTTGTAGAGGTCCTCCCAACTTTTAGCTTATTCGTAAATAACCTAGTTCAATAAATTGCCTCATGCAGGGATCTTGGTTTGAAAAAAACAACTTTGTGTGGGCCTTCCCCCCCCAGAAAGGAGCGCGCTCCAGACTGGGCCTTGTGTGGGAACTTGACAGAGATGGATTTGGCCGGGGTTAGCCGCTGGTCACTCTTGCCTGAAATGTTTTCCGAGGCTATTGAAATGGGGCAGTGGACTTCACTGAGTTGCTCATGTGTCTCTGTATTGGGATTAATTCCAAACCATTTTCTGGGAAGGATGTTGGCCCCATTTCCTGTGTTCACCTCTAAGGGGAGATAGGGTTGCCCCTCTGTGAGCATGAATCCATGGTAGCCCTCAGCGTCCATAAGATCGTAAGGCTCCGTTTTCTGTGAATGTATGTGAGTCTCTTTTCAACACACAGCATCAGCCCCAGGGCCATTGCACCTCCTTTTCCCTCTGCCTAGACTGTCTTCTCCCAGCTATTACCATGATTGGCCCCTTCATTCATTCTTTCAGCAAATATTTATTGAGTAGACTGTGTGCCAACCACCATGCTGGGTGTTAAGGATATAAAAGGGAATGATAATACTAATAATTACCATTTATCGAATGCTTGTGATGAGCCAAGCATTGTTCTAAACCATTTACATGTAGTATCCCATTTACTGTTCAACAGCAAATCCAATGTTTAACAATAATCCAGCAAGTTATCCACATTTGATGTGGAGTAGCTACTTTACATTAACAAGTTACCCCCATTTTGCTGATAAGGAAAGTGAGACACAGAGAGGCTAAGTAACTTCCCCAGGGTCGCACAGCTAAGTGATGGAGCTGGGATTTGAGCTTGCATTCTTAAACACTCTTACATTGTCTCTCTAGCAAGACACAGGCAGTCCCTCCCTGGTCTGATTGGCTTACATTTTAGTGGAGGAGATGGACAATACACACATGAGTAGATAAGTAATTTCAGATAGTTAAAGGTGGTAAGAAAAAAAGGAATAACAATAAACCAGGGAATTCACTAGAGACTTCCCTGAGTGGGCAGGGTAGAGGAGCTACTTTATATCAGATAGTCGGAAAAGCCTCTACTAAGGGGTCATCTGGTTTGAGATCTGAAGAAACCGACCATGAGAAGGTACTCAGAAAAACTGTTCAAAGATGAAAGAATAGCAAGTGCAAAGGCACTGAGGCAGGGCCAAGTTTTGCTGAGTGTACAAGAGAGATGACCAGGAACCAGATGTTACAGAGTTGTGCTTTTCGACTTGGGCTGCACACAACGGCCTGGGGAGCTTCCAAAAATTTGATGCCTTGGCCCTCGCCCAAAGATTGTGAGGAAATCAGTCTGAGGTTTGGCTTGAGCAAGAGGAATTTTAAAAGGAGATTGTTGCAGTGGTCCCATGAGGGATGATGGTGGCTTGGACTGAAGTGGTGGCAGTGGAGGCGGCAGCACCCCTCCTTAGCCACTGGTCCCTCCAAACAAAACTTTAAATGACTCCAGCCTGGCCCCTGGCCCTCACATCCCACCTGTGGTCCACAGGAAGCAGTCACATTCTTAGCCTGGATACCCCCAAAGGCTGGGATGCTCAGCTGCAGGTAGCCTGGCAGGTAACCAGGTCACCAGCCCCACCTCACAGCTCAGATACCTGTCAGTCTCACTGAGAGTCCCACTGAAGCTCTTTCCAGACCTATCAAGGAGTAATAAATGGCTGCAGCTTTTTCCAAAGAAATCGTCATCCCCAAATCTTTCAACTCCAGCCACCCAACCTTGTTACATCAACGTAAGTGAGTCCACCAGCCCTTGGACATCATGGTCTCCGTCACAACTTGCTTTGGGAGGCAGCATCTTTGTCTTTTTGCTTCAGCTCTAACTGAGACAATGCGTTCATCAAGGTTGTCCAGAAAAACAGAAGCAATGTAAAGTGTATATACAGAAAGAAAGAGATTTGTTTTAAGGGATTGGCTCACGTGACTATGGGTGTTGGCAAGTCCAAAATCTGCAGAATGGGCGAGCAGGCTGAAGACCAAGGACAGAGCTTATGTTGCAATTCAAGTCCAAAGTCTCTCTGCAGCAGAATTCCCTCTTGTTAAGGAGAGGCCAGCCTTTTGATCTATTTAATCCTTCAACAGCCTAGGTGAGTCCCATTCTGATCATGGAGGGCAACCTGCTTTACTCAAAGTCCACCCATATAAATGTAAATCTCATCCAACCCCCCCTCACAGAAACATCCAGAATAATGTTTGACAAAATATCTGAGCATTGTGGCTAAGCCAAGTTGACACATAAAATTAAATATCACAGACAGGAGGACACCCATCTTATATCCTCTTACATTATTATATTCACAGACTATTTCTAGAAGAATACCAAAAAAATCTTATCACCAAGGGGCTTAAGATTTAAAGTAAGAGAGATACTTATTTTTTCCCAAACTTCCTTTTTGTAGCTTTGACTTTTTTTTTTGCCTTGTTATATACTGAGGGTGCCAAAAGAAAATGGGTACAAGTGGACACTTTGGTCAACGTTGCTCAAGCAGTAGTTCGCAGTAATCAGAAGTGTCTGGATGCTGATGGGAACCACTTTGAGCACCTCTGTAATTGCAGAAGTCAAACGTGACTTGTGTTGATCTTTTGTTATCAGTATATATTATTACAATTAATACAGGTTTTTTTTCCTGTCTTAAAATGTGTATACATTTTTGGGGGCACCCTCTGTATATAAGTTGTTCAAATAAAAAATAAACTGTAAAAAAATGGATCAAAGTGATCGCTGGATTGCATTTGATTGGCCATCTGCAAACTACTTTCTTGAAATCATGCTTTAAGGAGATGATGTGAGTACGTGAGCCTCCATTAAGAGATATTACAAGGAACACCCAATCATCAGAGAGCATGATGACATTTGTTACACATCACAGGGTCCTTCCTAGGAAGAGCCCCAAACATCACACTGATGTTAATTCCAAGAATGGTTGTCATTCTCTTAGGTACCTGGTTGCTTTTCCTCTTAGTGACCGAAGTTTCCTTTCCTGTAATGGACATGGAAAAGGTGTCACATCCCTAGCCAAATATTACCATGTTCACTTTTAACCTCTAAACACCATTTTCTGTCCTCACCTTTATTTGTCTTTTTCCTTTAGTCCTGCTTTTTTTTTAACCTTTATATATGGTAATATTTTTCAAACATACACAAAAGAAGAGAAAATGGTAAATTGTATTTCTATGTACCAAGCGCCCAACTTCAACCATTATTCAGTGATGGTCAATTTTGTTTTACATACCCCTCCATACTTCCTCTCAAATACCACCAGATACTTTTTCATTTTTTAAGATGAAGTCTAATTTTTGTATTATAAAATTTGCCCTTCTAAAGTGTACAGTGCAGTGGTTTTTTTCGTGCGTTCACAAGGTGGAACCATTACCACTCTGTAATTCTAAGACATTATCGTCACCCCATACCCATTAGCAGTCACTTTATTTCCCTCTTCCTTCAGGTCCTGGCAATCACTCATCTACCTTCTATGTCTATGGATCACTGGATTATTTTACAGCAAATCCCAAATATCACATCGTTCCATCTGTAAATATTTCAGTATCTATTTCTAAAACATAACCAAATAACATTATTACACCTAAAAAGTTAGGAATAATTCTTCAGTATCATCTAATAGATAGCCTGTGTTCAATAGCCTCCTGTTAGTTGATTGGTTCTCATTGTAGCCAAACAAGGCCTTCATGTTTCATAGTTGGTATGACGTAAGTCTCTTTTGATCTGTAACAATTCCCTTCCCTCTGGTTTGTTTTTGTTTTGTTTTGTTTTTTCTTGCCATTTGCGTGTTGGAAGAAAAACACAGGTCATTTTCCTGTAGAATTTCCTACATTCTGAATTTGGCTGATTACAGCTGCATGGTGTCTCTCCATCACCTGCATTTCTTATACACTGGTACTCGAATGTGGAGACTTGATCTGATCCAAGTCCTGGGTTTTGGCAAAAATACTTCATCGTTGATAGTGGGGTTTCTCTTGTGTATCTGTAGACCTGGTCATGCCTGACCATCTCTCTTCTGAGATTTAAGATCTGTGCGTTCAGGTGTTGCCTGCCTGATCCACATGTTAGAAGTTCCCCCATCAGACTCTCCCAGTGGCCTTGGCATTGGTCATTATTGCCCAGATTCGTTACTGCATTAGAAGGATTGTTGCAGAAAGATAATATTCTAATTCTCTTATTCCTTCTGCATTTATTCGCTGGAATTCACCTAAAAAGAAGGACTTTTCCTCATCGATGAGGATGATTATGTGAGAGGTAGATTTGTAGCTCGGTGCATAATTGTATAAATAACTGCATTAAAAAAGTGGTTATCGATGGCTCAGTGTTAACAAAGACTCTCAACGATTATCCAACTAAAGAGAACCAACTTGTGTTGAGCACCTACCAGGTGCCAGACTCTGTGCTAGGGAGGTCCTTTGACATTCATTATAATTTCATTTAAAAATCACAATAATGTTGCGAGGCACCTGTTACTATCACATTTAACAGA
>NW_017731421.1:2187674-2208089 GCF_001890085.2 Hipposideros armiger
AGGAGGCAGAAGGTGACTTTCCCATCCCAGGCTGGAATTTGCAAGAGGAGTCCTCTGAGGTGAAATCCCATTGAGATTCCGAACTGTATCCTAACTCCTGTCTCCAGTGTCCCTCCCTCTCTGCTTCCGCTCTTCCTCCTTGCTCACCCTCAGATCGGAGCACACATGCGTGCACACACACACGCGCACACACACACGCACACACACACGCACACACACGCGCGCGCGCGCGCGCACGCACACACATGCACGCACACACATGCACACACGCGCGCACACGTGCACACACACACTCATACGCACACACACACAGGAGGTAAAGCAGTTCCAAAAGCAGGAGGGAGAAACTGAACTGGAGGTTGGGTGATGGGAAGGAGGTAGGAGAGACCAAGGCAGGAAGGGGAAAAGAAGAAATAGAGCCAGAGGAAGAGAAAGGCAACCCTGAGGAGTCAGGGAAAGCGACGGAGAGGGGGAGAGGAGGTCAAAGGGAGACACTGGAGAAAGAAGAGCAAAGAAAGAAGTGGCCAAGGGGAAAAATGAAGACGGAGAACGAGGCAAAGAGGAGATGGCTGACATTCCAAGTAGGAGGCCCAGGATGGGAGAAGGCAGTGGAGTGAGTGCGGGAGAGCAGAAGGATGGGAGGAGGACGGAGGAGGAGGAGAGAAGGCATGGAAGGGAGCGGGGAGGAGAAGGCGAGGATGCGGGTGCGTCTTCCAAGTGAGGGCGTTCACAGCGGCCCCCTCGCAGGTCCCCAGAGCAGCACATGGGCCGTTCACAGCGGCCCCCTCGCAGGTCCCCAGAGCAGCACATGGGCCGTCTTGACTCACAGCTCATTTAGGGCTTGCTGCTTTCAGCTTGTCTCTGTGAACTCTTGGAGGGGCTTCCAGCTAGTAAATAAAGTGGCGTGCCAAGATTCCCTCCCGAGGCCAGCAGCCATTTCGCCATTTCCATTGCTGCTTGTCCCCACTGCCCTTCTCCTCACCCCACCTGCCCTTTATGACTAAGGAGCAGCCCAGGGTCCCATCCAGCACCCACCCACCTGGCTCCAGGCCACCTGCCCCCTTCGCCAGCATCCCTGCCTCCATCAGGCTCTCAAGGGCTCGTGACAGAAGCCATGAACTTGGAGAGCGTGGAATCCTTTCTGAGCACTTACTATCCCCTTATAAGGGATAGGTTTCCCTGAGACATATTTTCTTTGCCCTTTTCAAAGAACGGATCTTTCTCCTGCCTTCTTAAGTTCAATCCAGAGAACACGTTTGGAGCATCTGCCACGTGCCAGGTACCAGTGTTACTACCGGGAAGGAGACGCACTGTGTGTCCTCGGGATGCACACAGTCTAATGAGAGACAGAAATATGTGGAGCCGGGTTTCATGGTGCCCCAACATTAGACAATTGGGAAGGAAATAAAGAAATAAGGAAACAAACCATAAAATTGCTAGGAACATTGAGCCAGGGCCTCCCCTGGGGTTTTGGAAGAACCCACATAGGAGAATCCCAAGTTACATCCTCCTTCCTGGAGCGAGCAGGACGAACACCCCCACCCCAAGCCACCCAGGTGACAACAAGGCAGAGGGGTTCGCAAAGGGAAGTTGGGCTGACCACTAACTAATTAACGAATTCAACCCCGATGTTTATCCTTTCTCTCTTTGCTCTCTTTTTCTATCTTGTGAATAAAGGAACGCATGAATGATGCATTCAGCAAATACTTACTTAGGGCTCCTATCATAATCTGGACAAAGACCTAAGGTGGCTTAAACAAGCCAGGATTTCTCTCTCCCACATCACGGCCTGGGCAAAAGCAGCCCAAGGCTGCTGTGGAATCTCCTTGGTTTCAAGGACCCAGGCTCTTTTGATCCTGTTGACCATCCGTTCCTGGGGTGATGCTCTTCAGCCACAAGGTCAAAGACGGTTCCCATTCCAGCAGGAAGAGGAAAGGAGAAAGTGAAAAGCACCCCCACCCTTCCCTTTCATGGCAGACCTAGAAGTTCAGACCCCACTTCTCCTCACAACTCATTGGCTAGAACATGGTCCATGGCCACAAACAGATGCCAGGGACATGGGTGGTCATGTCCGCCCAGATCACGGTGTTGCATGGCTATAGGACAAGAGGATGGATGTTGTGGACAACTAGAAGTCTGAGACAGCCTGCCTTAGGTACTGTGCTGTCTAGGAAACCAAGATGCAGAAGTAGTTCTGGTCGTTTCCAAAGCCACCAGTGACAAAGCTGAACTAGACCAGCTGTCACTGTGAGCGCTCACCTTCATTGCTTCTTTGTGGGATCTCTAACTCTCTCTACCAGACCCCAAATGTTGGCTGAGGATGAAACACTATGATTATCGAAGGGGAGGTTAGAGGAAATGGAGGCAATATAGACTATGAAGAAGTTGCCAGGAAAAGGAAAAAAAAAAAAGAGGAATAGTGGTGTGGAAACCAAGTTTCAAAAACTTTACCCATTTCAGACGTCCAGAGTACCAGAGCAGGATGAGGGTCAAAGATTCACCAATGTGGAGGTCAAAGGTGACCTTTGCCAAATCAGTTTCAGTGAAGCGGTGGGGGGGTGAAACCTGAAGAGAGTAGGTTTGTGAGTGAGTGGGAAATGAGGTGTAGAGACAGAGAAAACAGGGAGTAACTGAGGCACTGGAGAGCAGGAAGGATTTGAGGAGAACAAAGGATCCAGGGCCATGTCAATCCAGAGGGTAAAGAATCAGCAGAGAACATGAGACTACAAATACCCGGCAAAAACGCAGTTAGGCTGCTTAACCACAAACCAAACTCACAGTGGCTTCAACAAGATTCAGGCTTACTTGTCTCTCACTTAAGAATCTGAGCATACACAGTCAAGCGCCGACCGGGGACTCCGTGGCATTGAGAATCCATGTTCCTTCCACCTCATTACTCAGTCCTGCTCAATGAGACGCTTCCATCCTGTGGTCCAAGATGGCTGCTCCAGCACCCGCCATCAGGTCCACATCCCAGCCAGGCAGAAGAAGGAAAAGGGAAAGGAAGATTCCCTGTGTCTTAAAGGCACCACCCAGAGGTTGCTCACCTCACATCTGCTCACATTTTCATTGACCAGACTTGGAGACTTGGCTATATCTACCTGTCAGGGAGACTGGGACAGAGTAATCTTTAGCCGAGAGACCAGATAGATGCCCAGGTAAAAGTTAGGGGACCTATGACTGAAGAAGGAGAGGACGGCGAGTCGTCAGCCCTAAAAGACCTAGAACAAAGGATAGGTTCAGCCCTGAGTGGGAGGAGGCACGCTGCCACTGTCGCCGGGACGAAGACGTGGGAAAGCTGATGGGATCGGAAGGGAATGGGAAACAGGGAACTCTCGCCAGGTCACCTTTATTTTCTCTGCAAAGTGGGACTCAGAGTTCTCACTGAGAGGCTGGCTCCCAGAGAGCCGAGAGGAGAGAAGGCTCGCTGAGCCTCTCTCCCCATCTTGTGTATGATCCGTTAGGGTGGGGCCATGCACTTGTATTAATAGATGCCCTGAGGTGGTTCAAAGAACAGCCGTGCTTTTGGAGTCTTGAGCTTCATTCCAAGCTCTGGGCTTAGCTGCTCTATGACCTTGGACAAGGCGAGAAATCTCAGTTACTCTGTTAAATGGCCATAAGGGATGGAGTTGCCGGGGCACGGCTAAGCCTTGAAGGGAGGCAGGAAAAGGCTAGAAGGAAAGGTTGTAGGGACAGGACAGGCTCCCACACAGGCTGCCCGCACCCACCTGCCCCCTCCAGGAGATCTCGGTTCTGCTCACCCCTGGCCCAGCATCAGAACCCCTCTGCTGTCCAGGTGAGGGTGACAAAGGAGGGAGTCAGCCTCTGTTATGTCTTGAGATCACTATCACAGAACCTTGGCTTTGTCCCCTGCACTTGGCCTTGGAAGCTCTCCTGTGACCTCTCCCTGACCCCAGGGCACCACCCCGAGTTCCTGGCCTCAACCCAGTAAACAGTGTGAATTTCTCCACCAGGCCTTTGGCCTAGCAGAGCCAGCTCATCCAGTGCATGCACACTCACACACACACACTCACACACACACACTCACACACACTCACACACACACACTCACACATACACTCACACACACACACACACACACACGCTGCCTGCATACACAAGCATCACATATGACACACCACACATACGACACACATCACACAGCACATACATGTAAACACACCACATACATCACAAACTGCACACACACACACACCCCGCATGCACACAGCTCCCACCTACACACCACACACACACATACACACTGCCTTCTTTCTAACTGGTCTCTCTCTATCCCATATCACACCCCTCCATTCAACCCTCTATACAACTGCTTAAGCGATTTTTCTAAAACATAGATGAGGCTACTTTTTAGTTTAAACTCCTTTCCTTCTCCCAGTGGCTTTCCAGAGCCTTCAGGCTAAAATTCTAGCCCCTTGCCAAGCTCCTGAGGCCATCCGTGTGGCCTGTGGTCCCTGATGACCCCCTTCAGCTGTCCCTACCTTCCTGCCCCACTGGTCAACCTGGACCAGTTGCCCGTTCCCCTGCCCTATGTCCCTGCCTCACACCTCTGCAGAGAATGCCTCTGCTGCCTAGTCCACCTGAACATCGCACTGATTCTCCCAGACCCTGATCAGAGCTCACCCCTTCTACAAAGATTCCCTCCACTCCCCAAGTAGCAGCTTGCTTCTTCTCCGGCAGGTATGTCGTGGAATGACTTGTTCCCTATGTCTGTATCCCCCGCTACGCACGTGACCTTCTCAAAGTCACTATATATGGCATCAGGTGGCTGCTCGGTGAACGCTGGGCGGGCGGCACTCACCTGCTCATCCGTCCACACAGATCAAAGTGGAAAACCAGCTTGACTACCAGGACATCACCAGCATGGTAGCTATGGCCAAAACCTACGCCACCACCGAGGCCTTCATCGACTCCAAGTACGACATCCGCATCCAGAAAATCGGATCCAACTACAAGGCTTACATGTGAGTCCCTGGGCGGGGGGCGGGGAGCAGGGAGAAGAGGAGGGAGCGGGGTGTGGGGAGAATGGAGGTTAGAGATGTGTGTCTGGCCCTGTCTCCTCCACCCAGGCCGAGACCCCATCAGCACGTCACCACTCTCCCTTTCCACCTCTGTTACTGACCTTCTCTGGTCTGTACGCCTGAGGGCTGACGTTTCACCACAGCTTATCCCAGGGTGAAACCTGTCTCCCCAAACGAGGGCTGCCTTCCCAGAGGAAAGACAAACTGGCATGTTTGGGGGGAACGTCAAGTACATACAGGACATACATCATTGGAGAAAAGACTGAAAGAGGAACCTGGGGACACAGCAAGGAGGGCCTTGAATGCCTTGCTAAAGATTTTGCATTTTCTTCTATTTCCTTGCGAGAAGAGACGTGGCATGCTCTGATCTGTATTAATGAAGATGGCTCTGAGGCCATGGGCTGCAAAGGGGTTTCTCCGGAACCAATAAGACCAGCTAGGAGATTCTATGAGATTCTATCGTATTTCTCTGGCTGCAAGCAGCAGAAATCACATCTGACTGGTTTGATGGAGCTTTGTAAAGGGCATTTATTAGAAAATCATGGATGATCAGAAACTCAAACTAACCAATAAACAAAAGCGCTAAATTATCAATATAAGAAATATTTAGGATCCAGAGCAGCCCCCGGGATCTGGGTGGCCCGAAGCAATAGACAATCTTCATGGTACCCCAATTGGGAAGCGAGTCTGCCCTAATCATTTTCAGGACTTAACTCAAAATTATGATTTCATGGCAACAATGCTGATTAGTCCAACTTGGGTCATGGGCTTTGGTTAGAGAAAGGCAGAAAACCAGTCTGGAAGGTCCCACCAAGATGGCGTGTAATAGTGAAAATAGAGATGCATGACTAAGGGAAAACCAATGAGTGATAGAAAATCCAGCACACACTCACCCCAGGGTGGCTAGGGCAAAGAGTGACTCAGCTGGAGCCTATTAGGATGAGGGTGAGTTCTTGACCAGGTGGGAGGGAGGTCTTTAGAGAGGCCTGACGTGCTCCAGGGCCTCTCTCTCACTTTTGGAATGTTGCTGTTGGTTCCCCTTGAAATGATGAGTCCCTGGAGAGCCAACCAGTGCCTGCTTACCAAGCAATTATGGAGCACTGACTGTGTACATGGTTCCATGTTGGAGGACTGCAATGTCTAGCTCTGGACAGCTGGAGACCTCTGTGTGCTTCTGGGAGGTAGAGCTTATGCTCTAGGTCAGGGTCAGCAAACCACAGCCCACACGCCAAGTCCAGCTGCCACCTGTTTCTGTAAATAAAGCTTGATCCACCACAGCCATACACACCCATGTATGGTTATTATCTTGTGCCGCTTCTGCACAGCCTAGACCAAGGGTCAGCAAACTTACTCTGCAAAGGGCCAGGTGGTAATCGGGGGGCTTTGCAAGCCATACAGTCTGTGCTGTAACTACTCCACTCTGCCATTTCCTGGGCAACCGGAGATGATGCGGGCAGTTGACCTGTAAGGAAATATGCCCAGGAAAGGGATAGAGCCAATTCCCAAAGAATACGTCTGCCCTGTCCTGCCCGTCACTCATTCACTTCCACCCACATGCCAGACCACACGTGTCACCACCCTCAGATGCCCTCAGGGTGATCATGAATCGTGATGGCCTCCTCTGCCCCCTCTGAGTTAGGGGACATTTCAGTGTGGTGGTCCAGTGCATTCCTGAGGCCTCCACCATCCATCATGATATCACTTCCCTCCTCCCCTCATTGTTAGAGTTTCCACTTGACATTGACGACACCTTGTCCTGGTTTCTCTTCTTAAGGATTACCTCATTGCCGCATTCTTTATGCTGAGCCTTCCTTCCCTGACAGCTCCAATTTGTCATTAGTTATGGCATTTCCTGGACCCTGGGTTGGCCCAGATCCAAGGGAGGGGGTTCGTGTCAGACCGCAGCATAGAACTCCTCTCCACCCCTGACCATTCAGCCTCCTTTCTGCCCTATTTCCTGCCCTGCACTCAGGCCTTTGTGCTGGTTGCTACTTTGGTGTCATTGTTTTCAGGGCCTCTCAGCAAACAGATCTAGGAAAGACATATGCGTATCTTAACCCGTGTATACGCGCATATCGGTAGTTATTTCTATAACAATATCCATCTACATCTAAAGCTCAGTGGAGTTCGTATTGATGTCTCAGACTCTCGTCCAGTACCACGATTCATTTTAGCCTTGCCAGATTGCTTAGCTGTAACTTCCCACTCCAACAGGGAAAAACCTGGCTCCCACCATCCCATACCATTTACTTATTTGTTCAATCCCAGCATCCGTGTACAGTTGAAGAACCATTAACCCATAGGCTATGAGAAACACGACCAGCTTACCTACAGTTCCTTTTGTACTTAGTCATCCAGTCGCCCCTCATTTCCAAGGTTGCTTTAGGTCGGCTCCTTTCCCTCACCCCCGCCCTTGCCCTCCACAGCAAGGGGGTAAATGTCATACATTTGCAATATAGATAGATTCTTTGTCACAGTCCACATTCCAGCCAACATTCCAGCAGCTGCATCACATTTGGGCCAACTGACTATTTTCCCCAAGCCTGACATGGGCTCTGCCATGGACAGTCATAGTTAAGAGCATGGGGTTTCTCAGACACGGTTTGGTGGCTTCTGCCACTAAGTGGGAATGATAACAATACTAGTGCCCGCATCATTAGGCTTTGTGAGGCTGAAATAAGCCAGAGTCTTCAGACCCATGTCTCACACATAGAAAGCACTCATTAAACATCAACTCTCACTATCATTATCTTCTTGGAAGGACAGCAGGCTGGCTGCGTTCCTGCTGCTTCTGGCGTGCGAATGCCTTCTTTTCTTGTCTCCACTTCCTGAAAAATAATAGTAGCACCTGTTAGACCAAGAGATTTATGGGAATAGTTCCTTTCATCTACACAATACCCTGTAAGGACAGTACTTTCATTATTCCCATTTTACCAATGAAAAAAAAATACAGACTGAGCAGTGGTCCCTGGTTATACAGCTAGAAAATGCTGGAGCCAAGATTCAAACTCACATCTCACTGACTCAAGTCAGTGCTTACCTTCTCTTCCCACCATATAGATTCCATTAGGCCAAACCCTACTCATTTCAGTGGCTACCTGCTGGGGTCACATTAAGTGACTGTGGTTTCTTCTTTGCTTCCCCAGAGCCCTTCACTCCTTATGTATATTGATAACCCTACCATGCCTATACTCTGATTTTAGGTTAGTCTGCCCTTGTAGGTAGTGAGCAGCCTGAGGAGGGGGGCATCTCAGCACCCTTAGACCACGTCCCATGACATACGGTGGCCCACTGAGTGTTCGCCAGATTGAATTGAGTTGAGTTGAACTGCCGAAGGAAACTGAACTGACATAAAGCTTATCAATGTCGCTGCACCCCTTAGTAAATATGATTCCTAGTGGCCACCATCTGTTCTCAGAATCCGCTGTCCTCAAATACATTTTATTTTCTCTTTTAGAAGGACATGTTTTTACAGCAATGCCTCTCCCCAGTTCACCCTTTAATCTCAACCACATGCCTCACCTTGGCCATAAAACAGACAGCTTTACCTCTGCCACTTTGCTGAGTCTGGGTTTGCCAGTGGAGATGGTTTGTCTCCAGAATACACAGTCCCTTAGCTACCTCCTACATGCCAGGTCCCACTGGACATCAGCAGGTGAGTCAAACCTGTCTCCCGCCCTCAGGGAAGACATGACACTAACGCAGTCATTACAGGTGGGATGAACATTACTAGGCATTGGTATAGGGTATAGTGTAGGGGGGTCTACTCTTGTTTGGGGAAGTGGGCTGCCAAAAATCACATTTCAGATGAGACTTGAAGGATGAGTGGGACTTAGGGAACCAAAGATAGAGATGAAGACTGGATCAGGCAAAGGGGAGATGCGTGGGGGCCTTGACAAAAGGACAGAGTGGTGAGCATCTTTGACTTCCCCCAGCCAAAGGGAAGTCAGTTGTTGGTGGAACAGAAAAGTCAAGGGAACTGAGAGGGTGATGAGGCCAAAGGCCTCCTTCTCTTCACTATGGAAGAGTAATCACTTTTCTCCATGGGTCATTTTCCCCACATTTTGGGGCTCTCAAAAAATTCCAGAATCACCAAGGGTTATACTGCCCTAGTTCGCCTTCTCAAAAACAGAGGCCCAAGGTTTGGGGGATTTCATCTGATGGTGTAGACATTTTCCTAATTTAGTTTTTGATTTCAAAGGTGGCTTTGGAAAAGATACATAAGATCCAAGAAATAAAGCAATCAACATGAAAAATAAAGCTAAGGACAGGATGTGTACCTAAGAATCCATGTCAGAATGTGAGCCAAATATTTGAATCAGAGCCTCCTAACGGCCAAAGCAAAGAAGGAAAGCAGATCAGTGACAGATGTCCCTAATGCCCTCACTATGTTATTCGTTCTGATCCAGGAGAACCTCCATCTCTGGAAACTGGAAGGCCAACACAGGCTCTGCCATGCTGGAGCAGGTGGCCATGACAGAGAGGTAAGAGACAAAGAAGGGGCGTAGGGAGAGGCAGCAGCCATGGTGGAAGGTGGGTGAGGGACACAACGAGGAGCCTGCAAGGGATGCCACCTCACCCTGTGGTCAGTGCCTCACCACCGACAGGGCACTTTCTTAGGCAGGGTCCCCTTTATTGCCCATTGCAACCTACAGGGGGCAGGTATTATAATAACCCCATTTTACAGATGGGAGAAGAAAGTTCAGAGAGGGAAAATGACTTGTTCGGGGTCACAGAGCTGATCAATGACAGAGCTGAGACTAGAACTCTAATGTCTTGACTCCAAATCCAGGGGCCTTTCCACTCCTGCCCAGCTGCTGCAAGGAGAGAAGAAAGAGTCCTCACCAGTCCCTCCCTGCTCTGACAGCTGCATAGGAGCACCAGGGCTACTGGGAGTGTCCACTCCTCTCTCAGACTTATTTCCATCTCAGTGTGAGGAGGGAGAGGTTGGTTTCCTATGAATCATTCATGTGACCTCAGTGTGCTCTGGCTGAAGGTCCCTCAGGTCTTTGTCCCTTTAAACACTGCTGTGAGCCACCCTGCCCTGAAGAAGGGCCAGTCACCTGGCTCTCAGGGCCTGCAGCACACACACGCTCTTTCCTGCATGCTCAGTGGCCTAGGCATGCAAGCATGCAATGGTGCTGGACAGAGCAGGGGCTGTGGGGTCAAAAAGATCTGTTAATGAACACGAATTGAGTGCCTATTACATTCCATGTTGTGCTGAGCATGAAAGCGGTCAAGATGAAAAGATCCAATCTATCCCTTTAAGAATTCTCTATCAGTTGCAAGCATCAGAACACAAATCAGATTGGTTGGAGCCCAAAGTGGGATTTATTAGCTTGTGGCAATGAAAATGCCAGAGACACAGCTCCAGGTAAGACTTTAGGAATCATTCTACCCACTTCAGTTCAGCTTTCTTCTGTGTTGGCTTCAGTCTGGCCAGCTCGCTCAACTGGTGGCCCATAGTGACTCCAGGCTTACATCCTGATAGTGTCAAGTCCAGGAGAAAGCATACTTCTCTTTCCAACCATTTCAGCCAAAGCCTGGGCTTGAGCCTTATTCACTGATTTGCCTGGCTCAGGTCACATGACTATCCCAGAACCAATCACCGTGGCTCAGAAAGCTGCACCGCTGTGATTGGATAGGCCTATCTCACATCTGCCCCTGGGGGTTGGGGTGGGATCACGCTGCTCTAGCAACAATGACTGAGTGAGATTTAGGGAGGGATATACCGCCAAGGAATATTAAGAAGTCTTTAGTAGGAAGGAAAACAAATGTTGTGCAGACTAAAACTATAGATGTCCGCTCCCAGCTCCCCAGCTAACAAAAGAGACAAAGAGTGTGGTAATATTAGGGTGAAAGTGAGAGTTGGGTGCTTGCAGTGGGAGCACAGAGAAGAGGCACCACACTCAGACTCGGGAGGGTTGAGGTCAGGGAAGGCTTCCTGAAGGAGGTGGTGCCGGAATCACGTGGTAAAGAATGAGGAGAGATTGGGAGGCATTCCTTTATTACTTTGTCAGTTATTTGTTGAACACATACTGGGAGCCAGTTATTGAGCTAGGCCCTGGGGACACGGTGGAAAACAAGACGGACATGGTCCCGACCCTCATCGAGCTCTAAACTGAGGAAGTGAATGGTCTTGCCCCGTCCAAGCTGTGTTACCTAGGGTAAGTTAACTAACCTTTCTGATCTTCTTCAGCTGTAAGTCACAGTGCTAGTAGAGAGTGATGTTCAGTACCTAACCCAGTACTGGCCCATGCAGGAGGGGCGCTGTGAACGCTGGCTTTCTTCCCTTTCCTTCAGCCACAGGTGGAAGCTGCTGTCTTCAGTCTTGGAACCCACCTATGCTAACCAGCCTGAGGGTGGTGTGCTCATTACCTGGCACAACAAATTACCTGGTCTGGGGCAATCACATCCTTCTCCCAGTGGGCATTCATGGGACAGTCATGGCCCTGTTCTCCATGACCTTTCGGACTGTGAGCCAGCCTTCCCCAATGCCTCCTGAGCTGATCATAAATGTCCCCAGCAGGCCACCATCATTGGCTTTGCTCAGTCCTGGGCCACGTGGGCCCTCGTTGCAGGAGCCTGCCATAGCAACGGGTCTGCTCTGGCCTGGAATTCACTTTCCCTTCTGCAAAGTCATAGGTAGGACCCCAAGGCCTGGGACAGAGCTCCCCAGTCTCATCTTCACAGGGGAAAATCCCTGGGGGCACATAAACAGGCCCCAACCCCTCCCTCCACCTGGCTAACTTCTTGCCCGGTAGCCTGGGCAAAACCAGTGATGTGGCTTGGTCAGTGCTAATCCCACCAGGCTGGAGGGGAGCATGGACCCCATGTTCTCCAGACTCTCCCACACTGCTCCACCCATGAAGTCCCTTCCTGGGTCCTGGGGTACAGAGACCTGTGCCCCATCGGGTCATCCGGTAGATGACCCGGAAGTTCATCATTGAAAACAACCTATAGAAACCAGTTGCCTCTGGGCCTAAATCCAGATTTCTGTCTCAGAGCACTGATGGAGCTGTCCCACCAGCCAGCCATTGGTGCCAAATACTGGGACCCAGATCAGAGAGCCTAGGGTGCTCTTAGAGCTCCGAGGACCAAAGGTTGTCCTGAAACGTGGCTACACACTAGAATCACATGGGAAGCTTTAAAAACTTTTAGAGGGCCGGCCAAGTGGCTCAGTTGGTTAAGAGCTTGCTTAAGAGTGCGAGCTCTGAGCAACAGGGTTGCTGGTTCGATTCCCACATGGGCCAGTGAGCTTCGCCTGAGCTGAGCTGCTGCTACGCTGCCACCAGGTGGCAGGATGGCTCAGCTGGTGAGAGCATGTGCTCCTAACAACAAGGTTGCCTGTTAGAGATGGTGGACTACACCTGCCCACAGCTAAAGACTGAACTCAGCACCTTGAGCTGAGCTGCCACCCGGATGGCTCAGGGGATAGAACACGCACTCTTAACAACAAGGCTGCTGGTTTAACTTCCGCATGGGATGGTTGCTACGCCCACCTGCAACTAATTGAACACAGCACCTTGAGCTGAGCAGTGCGACTGGACTTGGAGCTGAGCTTGCTGTGCCCTCCACAACTAAGATTGAAGGACAACTTCTACAGATGCTTCTAACATGGGGCAAGGCCCCCAAATCTGGCTGTTTATTTGCATGCTTGTTTGCTTACCTCTTCTGACAATTCTAATGCACAACTAGAATCAGACCTAGGCCTTCCCATTTTTCAGATAGGGAAACTGAGGCTGCAAGAGGGAAAGGCTCACCCAAAATAATTGATGAAATTAATAGCAAGAATCCAGGTCACTGGTCTTCCATGCTGATGTGTTCTGACAGAGAGGAAGAGTGGCTTGTTTGGACTGTGGAATCAGACAGGACTTGGGTTTGGAAACCAGCACAATCATTTATGAACCTCTCTGAACCTCAGTCTCCTCATCAGTAAAACGGGTTAAACCTTCTTGATAGAGTTGTTATAGGAGTTATGAGAATGAGGAATCAACCCCCCACGGAATGCCTGGCACATAGTAGGAGCTTAATGGGTGTGTTTTCATCCTTTCTTTACTTCTCTGATCTCACATACTCCTTACTACAGCTGAATGAAAGAATTGAACTAGGAGCCAGGAGATCTGGGTAATCCTGGCTCTATTACCATCTTGCTGTGTGACCTGACCAAGCTGCTCTCCCTCTCTGGTCCTCAGTGGGCACTGGCAGATAAGATGAGAGAGTTTGTTCTAAGAATACTTGAGCCACGATCTCTCCTCATTCCAGGCCTTAGAGCTCAGAGACACAAATAGATCTCAGAGAAGGCATGCCCCGTGTGACCCTGGAGAGCGGGGAGAGAAGCAAGGACATTGACACAAAGCCCCCTGTGACTTCCAAATCCAGCCACCACAGGGGAAGCCAAGTGCAAGCCCAGGAAGACTTCTCAGACACAACCGTCCCCTTGTTGCAGGGGCAAAGTCCAGCGTGGAGATCTTTCCCCTACAAAGCAAACTGGCCTCACAGCCATCAAGTGGCTGGAAAGAGAACAAAACCAGCAAGTCCACAGGGCCAGGCCCTTGGCCCGGGAGCAGCCTGCCAGGCTCCCCCACCGGCCCACCCCAGGCTCAGGGGAGAATGCGCCCTTTGTCCCCCTCAGGCTCTCATCTAGCCCGGCGCTGGGGCTGGAAGGGCGGCCTGGGAGGGATTTCTGGAGCCCCTTTGAGCAGCTTTCCCAAGGGAAAAGTACTGCAGAGGCGGCTGAGCATCCGGGATGGCTCTGGGTGGGGGCAGGGCCAGCTCCCCACTCCTGTGGAGCCAGCAAGGTTCTGGGGTGGAGCTGGGGACCCCTCCCAACTCGTATTCCTTCTCCCCTCATCCTTCCTGTCCCCTGCCTGCCTGGCCCCTTCCTGCTCTCTGTCCCTCTCTCACTGTCCACCTCTGCCTCTGCCTTCTGTTGTTTTTTGCTATTCTCTCTCTCCTACTGTCTCGCTGTCGCTGTCTGTGTTTCTGTGTCTTTTTGTCTCTCTGTCTCCTGTTATTTCTTACCATCTCTTTCTGTCTCCGAATGAGCGCACGTGTGTCACTGTGTGTCTCACCGCCTCTTCTCCTGTGCGTCTCTGCGTCTCTCCATCGCTCTCTCCCTCTGCTCCCCCTTTTCTGCTCTCGCCCCCTACATTCACTGTCTGTCTATCCATCCCTGCAGGTACAGGCTGTGGGTGGACAGCTGCTCAGAGATGTTTGGTGGCCTGGACATCTGTGCTGTCAAGGCCGTCCACAGCAAGGATGGCAGAGATTACATCATCGAGGTGAGGGGTGAAGCCGAGGGCCTCCTGGCTGGGTCTGAGGGAAGGAATCCAAGTGTGGCCTCCAGCACGGTCAGCTGTGTCCTAACCCGTGGCCCGGACGCATGCAGCCCAGAGGCTTCTCAGCCACCAGCCCCACACAACCCCCGTCCCCACCCTCAGCTGTACCGAAAGCCTACGCACCCAGGGGTTCTGAGCGGGGCCTCGAGAGCTCCAGGCATGAGGTTTGACGACTTTCCGTAACACATGGGCCTAAGGGCAGGGCAAAAACATCAGGCTGAGAGCCAGCCAGATCCTGTCCCGTTGAGCCTCTTCAGTTTTCAGCGTCCAACTGCGTCAAGTCACCACAAAGAGTTTCCGTCCTCTGTTCATTCAACAAACATGGACTTCAGGGCTCTCCAGGGCTAGGCATGGGTGCAGCTCTGGGGACAAAAAAACAGACAGGGGGTCTGCAGGCTTGCAGGGAAGAAGGATGATAAATGAGTACTAGCAGAGCACTGAAGGTTGGTAAAGAGAATACAGCCGTGCAGGGGTGTGAATGCAGGGAAAGCTGTAGGGAACGTAATTGTAAGAGAGAGGCTCGAGGGGCTGTGGGTCCCGGAAGCTCCCCTGTGTCTCCTGCAGCCCTCAGTGCCCTGCTGTCCTCCAGGACTGTCACCTACATGTGTCTGGAGTCCTACACCCTGGCCCCACACCAACTTCGCCTCTATGCTTCTCCTAATCTCACAATCCCCCTCTCTCTTGCGTGACCCCTCCCACTTCCTTATGGTCCCCAGTCCTCCCCTATGCCTCCCCCTACCCCCCCCCCACCCCCGCAAGTGCCCCTTTGTGTTTATCCCAACCCCACAATCCCTCTCTCTTCTCCATGACCCCTCTGTGTCTCTCCTGGTCCCACAAGCCTCCTCTCCCTCCCCGACTCCCCTGCCCTGCCCCCCACCATCACAGCTCATGATTCTCCCCTGCTTTCCCCTGAAAATGCCCCAATGGTCTCAGGGTTCTCCCCTCTCTCCCCAGTTCCACATCGCGCTTACACACACACACACACACCTCCCAAGAGCCCCTTCTAGCACTCCCTTTCTGTGGCCTACTCCTCAAACCATAGCAGAGGGGCAGGCAGTGCTGATACCAGGCCAAGACACGTGAGGGAGAGCCCTGCAGCTGTCCCCTCCCGGGGTGTGGGCAGCTAACGGGAAGCACATGGCTGGGGTGACCACAGGAGCCAGCAAGTCCTCCAGGCCCTCGTGTCTGCACCACTCCCCGAGACCCACAGTGCAGCAGGACCAGTGACCGACGACGGGCGGAAGCTCGGCTGTTCTCCCCCAGCCATGCCAGGAGGGCACTCACACCCGTGCCCAGGGAGTGGCCACCGTTGGAGGCGAAGGGGAGGGGGTCCCAGACGGACACAGTCCCTCTACCCAGAAAGGCCAGGAAGCTCCCACGCATCAGTTGCTTCTGTATTTGCAGGTTTAGTCGTGCTCTGGAAAACAGCTCCCCCTTAAGTGCGGGAACGGCTTTCCGTCTGGCGGCCACCATCCCTGAAATTCCCCCACTAGCCCTTCTCAGAGGAGTCACTGAAGGGGCCGGCAGCAGAGCTTGCTTCCCAGCCAAAGCCAGGCTGTTCCCTGGAAGGATGAGTCCCCCACCTTTCTGAGGTGCCCCGGGAGCTCCACACGAAGGGCTCTTCTGCCCGGGGCGTTGCGTCTCATGAGACCCCTCCTGGCCCTCCTGCTCTGCATCATCTCACCACATCACCAGACATGAACTCAGGGTTGGCACACACAAGCTTTCATTCACTCATTCGTTTGTTCACTCACCACCGAGCCCCGCCCCTGAGCCAGCGGATGGGGGTACAGCCGTGAACACGGTAGCAGGGACCTTACTTCCTAAAGCTCCCATCTAGAAAGGTGATTGGCAATCAACAGACTGGGCTCCCCTCCCTTCCCCCCTGCGAGTTCAGCCCCTTCTCCCCGCATTAGTGTTACCTCTGCCTTCCAGAGCGCCCGCCTCTCTGAGTTTCCTCAGCTTTCACTCTTAGGAAACAAAAATCTGTACTCGTAGGCCCAGGTTCCCCGCCTCCAGACCCTCAGAATGGTCATGGGTGAAAGACCTTTCACATTAGAAAACAACGTCTCAAAAATGTTCCAGAGGAAAAATAAAATGATAGCTTTTTCAGATTTTTTTTTCTTTTTTCTCTCAGAAACATGGCAGAGTTGTTTCCCTTGCTTTGGGGCTTAGGGTGGGGTCACGGGAGATCTTGCTACCAAAAAGATAAAAAGTATTTTTCCCCCAGTCTGGAAAAAAAAGGCAGAAAATATCTAAAAATACTGGTTTCGTCAGCCACCTCTGTGGTGAGAACATCAAATTTGTGTGACATGTTTTGTGAAGATCCTCAAAGTGAAATACTCAGGGGAAAGACCCTTGAACTTGTCCCCCACGACCTGTCCAGGGAATGACATTGCTCACTGGGAAAATGTTTCCCTGGGGAGCCCAGAGTGTCCACTTCCTTTGGCTGTGTCCACCGTGGGGATTCCAAGACGTTCTGACCTCAGGCTCCTTGTGGTGGCTGTTTTCCACTGCAGGGAGCAGAAGAAACAGAAACCAGAGCAGGAGGACGTGGGCAGAGTCAGGAGGAGAAGAGACAGGCCTGTGTGCATGTACATAGGCTCCACGGTGATAACTCAATTCAGCCCACATTGACCGAGACACTGTCTGTGTGACCAGCCCTGGGATCTGGGTGCCAAGGACCCAGCCCCAAACCATGAAGGTCTCAACCTGAGAACGGTTTTCAGGACCATACTAGAATCATCATTCACATCCTTGAGTGTGCTTTTCAGCTTCCCAACCATAGTGGACGCTTTAGACTCAAAAGACCCCCTAAAAATCCCAGCTGGAAGGGTATTCCCAACTGCCCAAACCCCTCAGGTTACAGGTGGGCCCCCAGAGGAAAGGTGACCTGCCCGGCATCACACAGCAAGTCCGTAGCAGAACCAAGGCACCTTGGTTTCCTGTCCCCAGTTCTGACCACAGAGAGCTGTTTCAGTGCTTGAAGAGAAGTAGACAGGCCATGGCCTGCTGGTGATGTGTCCTTGAATTTGCCACTTCTTTGATCCTCAGTTTCTTCATCATTAAGATAAGCATAATAATAGTACTTGCTTCCAAGAACTATTCTGAGATTTGTGTGAGATCGTTCACACCCAGTGCTTAGAACAGTGCCTGACACATAGTAAGTGCTCAATAAAATATAGCACTTATTAGTATCTTCATCATTATGAGCAGGACTCATTGCAAGGGCTTTTCAATCCTCCATTCGACAGGTAATTATTGAGGGTATACCTGTTTGGCAGGACACAGGGCCCATCCCTGACCTCAGGTTCTCATAGTCTGGTGGGGAAGGTACAAATAAGCAGGAGGTGGCAGTGCTGTGGAGAATCTCCCCAGTGGGATGACCGAAGTGAGGACAGTGGGAGGACAGAGGAGAGGTGGCTTCTCAGAGCTTGCTCAGCCAGAGAAAGCTTCCCAGCGGAAGGCTAGGTAGGTATTTCCTGATAGACGAAAGCCAGGGAACGAGTGAGCTGAGGGAATGGCGTGCATAAGGACCCAGCCGAGAGAAAGAACCTGGTGAGTCCAGAGCCTGGACACAGGGGAAACGGGACAGTGAGTTTGACGGGGGTGCAGTGGGTGAAGAGGGCTGGACAGGAGTGAAGGAGTAGAGACAGGGCCTGTCGAGGCCTCACTCCTCTTCACGACCTTCTACAGGTGCCTGGGAATCACCCGGATGGTTGGCCTATGTGACTTTGGGCAGGTCCCTTCCCACCTCTGAGCCTCAGTTTCCCCAGCTGCAAAAAGAGCAGGTTGGGTAAACATGACACGCAGGCCGCTCTCAGGATAAGTGCTTTGCCCTCTTTGGGAAACAGCCTGCTCCTGCGGAATTAGTTTCACTCCAAGCGAGAGTTCTCTGCCAAAGGACAAGCCTTTCCTCTTCCCTCTTCTATCTGAACCCTAGGTCAACTCCAGACTATGTCTCTTTTTTTTTTTTTTTTCCGAACCCCCACCTCACTACTTCCGGCTTTATAGAAAGCCTTGACCTTGGGCCAAAGTTCAGGAAGCCAGCCCCGACCTCAGGCAGAGGCCAAAGTGGGAAAAGAGGGGGCGGAGACCAGCTCCCCAAAGGAAAGAGCAGAAAAAGCACTTTGGCCCTGGGTCGCATTTCTGGAGCCCAACAAATGTAGACTGAATTGAACCGAATCCAAGGAGTTGATATAGACTGAACTGCAAGGAACTGGATATCTCCAGGGAGGTCATTCCCAGCTGGAGTCGCTGGGCTGGGTGTTTGCATGGAGAACATCGCCATCTAGTGGTCACTTCAGTTCTGAGCTCTGAGCCAGCTCGCCCGCCTGGCTAGCCCTGCCTGGTATGGGCGTCCCTCAGGTCTGCTTTCTCTCCCATAGGTAATGGACAGCTCGATGCCCCTGATTGGAGAGCATGTGGAAGAGGACAAACAGCTGATGGCCGACCTTGTTGTCTCCAAAATGAGCCAATTCCTGATGCCAGGAGGCACAGTGCCCTCACCCCTGAAGCCTTGGGTAAGGTCTTCAGGAACAAAGGAGACTTTGTAGCCATGAGAAATGTCAGGCTGTCTGGGAATGGGGACCCCTAGATCCAAAGGAGATAATCCCAGGAAGGAACCACCTTGGGGAGAAAGGAATGGGGTGTGGATGGAGGCTGGGCATGGAGGAGAGCTACACCCTGCTCCTGACGGGGGAATTTGGGAGGCTCTGAAGGGCCCTTGCTCTCTCACCATCCTGGGGAGAAAAACCTTGTCTCAGAAGGATTGTGGACAGAAATTGTTAACCATAGGAAGTCAGCTGTCCCTCCTGTGCCCTCCATCCTGCGCCTGAGCAGGGAGCACAGTGTGTGTGTGTGTGTGTGTGTGTGTGTGTGTGTGTGTGTGTGTGTACACACATGCCCTTTGTGTGATCCCAGGGCACAAGTAAACGGAAATGATTGTGTCTCCCAGTTCCCCATCCCCCAACCTCGACAAGCTCCCACATAGCTCCTCCCCTCCACACCATGGATTACCAGATCACTCTCCAAAGAATTTGCTAGCTCCCCAGTTTTCTGGAAAAGCAAGCGTCAAAAGCTGCCTCCCCTTTTCCCCACAAAAAAAAAAAACACTTGAATCTGTGATAATAGACATTGGAATAATGGTTACACTTGCAGGGGTTGCTGGCTGGGAGGGGGCCCAGGGCGGCCTTCTCCACTCCAAGGTTGTGCCCTCATCCAGGTGGTGGTCACTTGGGTGCGTACACGGGTAAGAATTCATTGTGCTGTACGCTTAAGAACTGCGTATTTTATGTAAGTTTTACCTCAATGATGGAAAGGTCTTCGTGAATCCTGCCCTCCCTCCCAGGAAGTCAGTGACTGTGGTGATCACAGCAGGCTTCTTCTCTCTTCTCCTCTAGGTTCCGCAGACTAAACCAGCCAAGTCCCCCGGGCCAGTCCAGCTGGGGACTCCGCTGGGACAGCCCCAGCCACGCCCACCCACGCAAGGTAGGACCCACCACCAGCCGAGAGAAACCATCCAGCAAGGATGTTGAAATGCACTGAGGGACCCATGTGTGATTTCCCGAAGGCGGTCTGGAAACATCCATCTTAATACTTTCTCCACAGAATACGTGCCCTTGCTCTAGCGGTTCTCTACCTGTGGGTCACGACCCCTTTGGGGGTCGAACGACCCTTTCACAGGGGTCGCCTAAGACCATCGGAAAACAAAAAGATATTTATATTATGATTTATAACAGTAGCAAAATTACAGTTATAGAGTAGCAACAAAAATAATTTTATGGTTGGGGGTCACCACAACATGAGGAACTGTATTCAGGGGTCGCGGCATTAGGAAGGTTGAGAACCGCTGCTCTAGATGCAGAATGCTTGAGACTTTGAGGTCAGTCAGCCCCTTCAAGTCAGGCAGGAAAGACAGCAAGTAAACATATTAAGTACCTAATGTGTGCCAGGCCCTGTGCTTGGGTCTTTCCCATCTATATTCTCATGTTTAGCCTCCCCAGCACTCTACAGTGACAAAAAAAAAAAAA
>NW_017731421.1:2213534-2219020 GCF_001890085.2 Hipposideros armiger
GTCTCCCTTCCTTAAACTCCAAATGCTGATGATAATCACAGTTTCACACTAGCATCTGCTGTCTACTTAGTTGTGCCCAGCAGTTTTCCTACTTGGTTTTTTTTTTAATACTCACAAGCTTAGGAGTTCATTATTATTATTACACCCATTTCACAGATGGGATAATAATAAATAAGAGATTAAATAACTTGCCAAAGTTTCCACTGTTCGTAAGTAGAAGAGCTGGGATTGAACACAGGACACCCAGCCCACGGACCATCATTTTTTCAGTAGGTAATAGATTCTCATGGCTCAAAGATCTACGATATCAGCTATATCAAAGCTGTGTACCGAAAAAACTTAGTCCCACCTCATTCCCATCCAATGCTTCCCTGCCCCCTGCTCCCAGAAGTAACCACTTTTGTTAGTTCCTTGTGTGTTTCTCCATTGTTTTCTTATGCAAATACAAAAATACCTGTTCTGATTCCCTCCCACATACACATACTTTTTCACACAGATGACAGTGTCACGATTCACACCATTCTTCTCCTTGATTTTTACATTTAACAATAAACCCTGGAACTCTTCAACTCAGTCCATTGAAATGTTCTCCTTTTCATGGCTGTATAGTATTCCACTGTATAGTTGTAGCATAATTTACCCAACTAATCCACCATCAATAGAAACTTGGTTTGCTCTCACAAAGAAGGCTGCCATGAATAACCTTGAGCACACGCTGTTTCTTATGCATGCAGGATCACCTGTAGAGAAAATACCTGAAATGGTATTGTTGGATCAAAGGATAATGTATTTTTGGTTTGACAGATATTATCTAGCGACCTTCCAGGCAGCATGGCCTCGTGGTCAACAGCACAGACTCTAGAGTCAGACTGCCTGGGCCCAGAGTCCAGCTCTACCATATAAAAGCTTCATGACCTCAGAAGAGTTATTAATACTTAACTTCTCTGCTGAAGTTAACATAACTTCCACTTCCTCACTTGCACAACGAGGATAGTATTTACCCCACAGGGTTATTAGAAGGATGAAAATGAGTTTATGTAGTTAGTGCTTAGAACCCTGCGGGCACAGCACATCTGTGACAGCCTCTCACCGTGGAAACAGAGTCAGCCCGGCTCATCACAGGACAGGCCAGGGCTTGGGACTGACACCAGGTTTGCACCCTGACCTCATAGTCATCGAGCTAGAAACATTGAAATCTCCGTGTTGTGGCTCGAACGTATTTTTTGGTTCAATTCACGTCAGCGGATATTTATCAAATGCCTACTCGGTGCCTAGTCCTGGATAAGGCCCTGTGTGGGATAAGCAGGGGGTAAAAGACAGTCCCTGTTTTGAAGAGGATTTTGATTTTTTTTTATAGTGGTGACAAGACTGTGTGTGGATCTCTTAAACTTCTCACATAGTTATATCATCTCTGCTGATGTCTGGCATCTCCACCAGACTGTGGGCCTCTTGAGGGCAGGGCCTGAATTGCATTCATCTCTACACCTCTGTCACCTAGCCTTGGGCCGGCACAAAGGCTCAAACGCTGCAGTCCCAAAACGGGCTGGAATCAGCCACCCGGGCTTCAGGGAGCAGGTGGGACTTGAATCCCAGGATGACAGAGCTAAAAGAGGCCTGAGGTGGGCTGGACCGACCCTCCTTTATACGGATGAGGTGGAGGAGGCCCTGAGCAGTAAGTTACGTGCCCAAAGCCAGAGGGGGTCAGATGGCAGAGGGGGATCTACAAAGAGGCCTCCTGATTCCCAGAGTGCTGGAAAATAGAGGAGGAACACCACAGCCCGATGATGGCACAGCACTTTACAGCTTACAAGGCGGGTTTGCGCACATAGGCAGGAGAGCCGTCAGGCTGTTCTAGTAACGCCTGCCACCTGAGCCGCCTGGGTTAGTGGGAAGAATGTGCGCCTTGGGTGCCCCCGTTACTTGCCGTGAGCCCCAGTTTCTGTACCTAAAAAAGGGAGAAACCAGTAACCACTTTGCCAGTTAAGCAACATGTGTGATGGTCCCAGGTTCATGTAAGCGTCGGAATGCCTGGTTTCTGGGCTTACTATCCTGGTGGTGGCTGAGCTCACCCACCTGGCTCCCAGGCAAGCCCCCCGCAACTCGTTTCCTCGGGAGTCCAGCCCGTGTCGCCCCCAAACTCCCGTGCCTTTCTGTTTCAGCAAATCGCAGTCCCTGACTAACAGCCTCAGCACCTCTGACGCTGCCCAGCGCGGGATGCCAAGTGAAGATGAGGCCAAGGCCGAAACCATCCGCAACCTGAGGAAGTCTTTCGCCAGCCTGTTCTCTGACTAACCCTGTGCAGCCTGGGAGGAGGGGGTGCTCTGTTACCCTTCCCCTCTCCTGCCTCATCTTCCTTCTCAGCCTTGGTTCCTGGTGGGAACAGAATGGAGGGCCTGAGAATATACTTTCTAAATGCCTTTGACCCAGAAACTGAGTATCTATATGTGTTCCCACTTTCCTTCACCATGACATCCCAGCATCATCCAACTGAGTGGGGGGCCTTTGAGCGCCTCCAGGTTCCCCCAGATGGGCCTCAAGGCCAGGCGTCCCGTTGTCCTGCCCATTCAGATGCTTGCTTCCTTGCCTCGGATCACCAAGTGAGATGTCTGTGCGTGGCTAGTTTTCACGTCTCTTGTTAGTGTGTTTCTTGCCTTTGGGCGAAAGTCCCCCGTCTAGGCCTTGCCCTGCCTCCATCCAACGCAGACACTGTCATCGGACCTCAGCAATATAGGGGGCAATCGTCTTGGGACAGTGTTTTGCAAACAAAAGGAGAAAAGCCCAGCCAGGGGAAGCTGTCACCGACCCCCATGCCAGTGACATCCAGGCTGCAAAGAGACCGCCCCTCCCTCAGACCAGGCAGGCAAAGGCCCCCCTCACACCGAGCCACCAGGGGGCGCCTGAGGACAATGGAAAGAAACCCGATCCTGTGTGACAAGTGGGGCCTTTCAGAACACACCAGGAACAGAGGGGAAAGTCCTGAAATGCTGCCCAGGCCCAGCATGGACGGCCAAGAGCAGACCACAGGTTCTTTTAGGAAGCATTACTGGTTCCCAGAAGGGGAAGATGCCCAAAGCGTCCCAAGGAAGGAGTCAGGTTGGGGCCCCTCTGCCCTTTCTGTTACGCCACCAGGAAGTCTCTCTGAATTCCTACTGGGAAGGTTGTTTCCTCCTCAAGGATACACGAGGAAACCAGAGAGAATCAGCAGATCAGTGACACAGGATCAGAAAGCACCATGNTCACATGGCCTCTCCTCTGTGGGCATGCCCCGGTGTCTCTCTCTCTCTTCCTACAAGGACACCTGTCTTATTGGGTGAGGGCCCCATCCTTGTGGCCTCATTTAACCTTAATTACCTCCTTTAAGGCCTTATCTCCAAAAATAGTCACTTTGAGCGTTAGGAGGGTTAGGACTTCAAAACATGAATTTGGGGGGAACACAATTCAGTCCATAACACCAGCCCGGACCTGCTGTATCAGAATCTTTATTTTGACATGATTCCCCGTGACTCATCTGCACAGTAACGTTTGAGACACACTGGGTTTTGCGTATAACCTTCTTGTCTTCCTTTGTCACATAGCTTTATACATGTGCCAAAGCACGACAAAACCGTATGTACCTGTTTTAGCAGTTGCTCGCTTTGTTTAGCAGTATTTATTTAGCATATATCAACAATATCCCATTGTATTTAATATCATTCTGCCGCATATATACATGATGACCACAGCATATTCCATGATATGGATTAATTAGGCATTTATATTGTTTTCTGGTTTTCACTGTTATGCAAAACACTGTAATGAACATCCTGGAAGCAACGTTTGTGTAACCGTATTTATCCTAAGAGAAACTTGAATGTAATATTTTCTTCGCCCTGTAGGGGGCCCTCGCCAAGCGCAGTCTCCTCAGCCCCAGAGGTCTGGAAGCCCCTCCCAGCAGCGGCTCTCCCCACAAGGCCAGCAGCCCCTGAGCCCGCAGCCTGGATCTCCACAGCAACAGCCATCGCCAAGCTCTCCACAGCTGTCCCGGGCATCCAGTGGCAGCTCTCCCAACCAGGCCTCCAAGCCAGGCGCCACCCTCACCTCACAGCCCCGGCCCCCCGTGCAAGGCCGCAGCGCGTCCCAACAGGGTGAAGAGTCCAAGAAACCAGCACCGCCCCACCCCCACCTCAAGTAAGTGCCTTGGGATTGGGAAGGGTATAGGGTGGAGTTGGGGTATGGGAGGGGCTGGGCTGACTCAGGGTCACGGACTCAGAGACAAAGGAGGATGCACGGAGGCCTCACCCAGACTTCAAATGGGTAGAAGGAGGCCTCGAGGATGGAACTTGGGGTGCAAGTTGGGTGCAGCCAGGTGAGAGAATAGATTAGGCCCCACCAAGATCCTCCAGCTATATAAGCATCAGTTATCTCTTGCTGCATAACAAATGACCCCAAAACTCAGCTGCTTAAGAACATAATCATTTTCTTTGCTCATGTTTTTTCAGTTCAGCAGTTTGTTCTGCGTTTTGGCTCAACTGAGAGTTCCTTCTGTAGGGTCTCCTGTTGAGTTGCCAGATAAAATACAGGATACCCAGTTAGATTTGAAATGCAGATACATAGTGAATAATTTTTGAGTATAAGTATGTCCTCCAATATTGCATGGGATATACTTATACTTTGAAAAGCTTTTGTGTGTCATCTGAAATTTAGATCTAACTGGGTGTTCTGTATTTTTCTAGCAACCCTACTCTCCTTGGATCACTTCTAATGCTACTGTCATCCAGCAGCTTAATTGGGGCTGGATCAGGGGTCAGCAAACTCTTGAGACAGAAGAGCCGCCAGGGGTCAGCAAACTGCGGCTCATGAGCGGCAAGCTCTGAAGTAAAATTGAAAATGCAAATAAAACTATTGGGCTGTCGGAAAAGTCATGATGAATTGTTTCTATTTTTTTGTTGCAAAAATGTATCATGACTTTTCCGACAACCCAATGTCATAGTTTCATTTATAAAATTTTTAAAGGATATTGTTCACATAATGGTGATTATGTAAAAATATATTTATGGCTCTCAAATAATTTTTAAATTGTTGTGAGGGACAGGATTGGCTCTTCCAGAGGTCGGCAAACTTTTGAGACGGAACGTACCCAAAGAGCCGCATGTGGCTCGCGAGCCGCAGTTTGCCAACCCCTGGACTCATGATTCAAGAGGGCCCCATGCACACATCTGGCTGTCAGCTGGGTGTCTCTCTCTTCTGCAAAGTCACATTGCAAAAGGCTAGACGACAGGAACAGGAGGAATTGTTGCCACCACTTTTGTAAACAATCAATCACAATATACATGCACAGCCTCTTCCCGCTCAAGCCTATCTCTTGGCTTCAGGTCGGAACGAGAGATCCCAAATGTGTTTTCTTTGGAAAGCGTCTCCCTTCCTTAAACTCCAAATGCTGATGATAATCACAGTTTCACACTAGCATCTGCTGTCTACTTAGTTGTGCCCAGCAGTTTTCCTACTTG
>NW_017731421.1:2222105-2228806 GCF_001890085.2 Hipposideros armiger
GGTCACAGGCCCCGCAGCAAATCCCCTCTGGAAGTTCTCCTCTGAACTTGCTGTGAGAGGAGTTTAAGGCGAAAGCAACCTGGTGCCGGTATCTCGGAGATGAGCTAGGTGCGTCAAGCAAAGGCACACTGCTTGGCACACAGTAGGTGGTCAGGGTGTGTTTAGGTTGGGATTGATCAAATGTAAACAAACGTGTTAAAAAGAATATTTTTCTCAGGGTATCAATGTGAGGAAGTCACTTGCCCCGAAGCAGAATCAAAGTCACGGGGAGACGAGGGAGATAGGGAGCTGAAGAGAAATCGAGGGCAGGTTTTTTTACCCTCCAAAAGAGGTTTCAGACTCTAAACTGAGTCTGAAGAGGAATGGGAGCAAGCAGAACTGGGAGGCCATGAGACCTCCCCCACAGCTGACTGCTGCTCTGCCCCGGCTGGGACCTGAGGCGCCCAGGTGCCATTGTCAGCCTCGGTCTGAGGGGGCTGCGGTGAGCAGACCCGGACAATACCAAAGTTTGTACAGTGAAGGCCCAGGAGCAGGAAGCCCACGAGCACACACCTACACCCCACACCGGACCACAGCAGAGCTGCCCGAACAGCAGAGGCCAGCTGGAGCCATCCGCGGGAACAGCCCGTCAGGACCTCCCCGCCACCCCTGCACTGGAGAGCAGTCTGAGGTCGTTGCCCCTTTCAGCTTCGTAGGACAGGTGGGTCGCTCGTTTTGTGTGTTTAGTTGGTGAAAGGCTGCAGGTTCTAGTCACAGCTGAAGCTGGTTAGGTCAGCCATACAGACGGAAGCAGTAGCTTGATTATATCGGAGGAATAGCTCATGGTTTAAGAGCACTTTCTCACGTACCGAATGTTTTTATCCTGGAGAGCAAGCTGGCTGGTTACTAACTATACTGACAAGTGTCAAAGCTGACTTTGACTCCTAAGCANCAAGGAAGCACGACAAGAAAATGGCAGGCTTACGAGCCTGGCCTTTCAGATCTCCTAGAAAGTGTCTGTTTCCTAGCCCTTGTGGTGCCTGATTATAGATTTCTGAGCCAATTGGCTAGAGCGAGCAAGAAAGCAAGAAAAACAGAACATCCCATGTATCGTGTTGATTGAAATTGTTCCTCAAAAAACTATTCCAGCATTGCTATGTCAATGGCACCGTTTATTAGGGAATGGAAAAACTATCGATGACACGATGCAAAGAAACCGTGGCAATAACTCGCTTTCTCTCAGGAGGTCAGCTGCTCTGGCGTTCTCACACACAGGCCTGCCTGCCGAGAAAATCCAGCGGGTCCCCTCCTGCAATCAAGCCTTCCAGGCGCACTCGCTGCTCTCTTGCCAGCTTGGAGCTTCAAAGCACTTTTGCATCAAGAAGCCAGGCAGGGCGGTTTCACAGCAACCTCTTAGGGGTCTGCTTTAAAACCTACCTGAAAGAAAGCATTCCTATCGTGTTATACCCTCCCCCACCGAGTCACTTTTACTAAGGAATCAGATTCATTTCTTCTTGGGGAAATCAGCCTCAGGAACGAGATGGCTTCCTCTTGCATGGGTCTTAGCTAAAATGCCCCATTCATCTTTTTTGCCTATGCTTCTCTTCTTGGAGCCACAAGAAGCAGTTCGGAAAAGGGAACTGGCATGACGTATACAACTGTGTACAGGTGAATTCTGCGATTCTTCCGGAGATAGACGTGGTTGAATCCACTCCCATGTCTCAGTACTTCTGCCATCTTAGGCAACTTGCCTCGCTCCTCTGAGCCTCGGTTTCCCCAGTGATAAAGGGGGAAATGACAGCTGCCCTGTTTGGTTACGGGGAGCTGCCCCTGAGACAATGCAGGTGAAGTGGCCGGCAGAGGTGGCGCTTAGTAGGTGTTAGCTCCTGCTACTAAGAGTTGACTATTAATAACAACTTATATAACGTTTACTATTTAAAACTTGCTATTAATAACGTGTGCCTTACTAACAATTACAATCTACGTGTTGTTCTTAATGGTTATAATTCACAATCCTTGTAACGGATGCAGCCCCACCATCCTCCTGCCTGGCGACAGCTCTAACTTATAAATGTTCAGAAACGACATATTCATCACCCTGCCAGGCTCCTGGCTGTGCCTCTGCCTTTCCCACTCTGCTCCAGCACTTCCTTTTTCACATTTGAACAGAGCACTTTTCAAACAGAGAGCTACTGTATTCTAGTTTCCTCTCGGGCCCTGGGTAGAGACATGCTTGATAAAGAGATATTATTTTAAGGGACATGAGGCTAAACACACTTTTAGTGAAGTTGAAAAACAATCCATTTAAAACCAATTAGGATAGTTAAAGAAAATGCCCCTCGAATTAACATTCAGATTAAAAATAACAAGGCTAATTTAAAAACAATGCTGTCATTGAGTTCCCCAAATAACAAGATCACACTTTGAACTTGTTTTTGAACTCACTGTTTATTTTCGACTCAGTAACCGTGAATTTTCTTTTAATAAGCCTCATCATTTTATAGCACCAATCCTGTGCTCAGGCAAAGACTTTCTGGATAGAAGTTAATGGTTTTGTTTTGGGTTGTTTTGGTTTTTTTTTTGTATGTGCTCAAATAAAACATACTAAATTGTTTACTTTGTCAAGAAGCTGAAAGAAATAACTAGACTGTCTCTTGAGGAATCCCAGGTGTATAATAGGGACTCAATGAATAGTTAATAAATGAATGAGTGTTGAAATTTTCCAAGATATTTTCGGGGGCAGGGGGTGGGGGGGGAGAAGCCTTAGGATAAAAGTAGACAACACTTTATTTTATTTGACCTGCAGTGGGTTTAACAAAAAAGTAAACCAGCATGTTAAAATCAGGAGCTTTTACATAAACATCTAGATTTGCAGCTTCTCTTGAAAAAGCAGGAGCTCTAGAAACAATGGGCCCGAATTCCTACATAGCAAATGTCCCCCGACATTTAGTCACAGCTGCTTCTTAGGGCAAGGACTCCCCATTAGTCCCAGGTCTTCCCCTCCCTGTTGCCACTTCCACAGAGACTCAGGGTCCACTGTTAGTTTCTTTATGCTGCACCTCTTTAGAGAACTAGGTCTCTGAATTATGTTTTTATCTGAAATGGAAAAATTTTTTTAAAGCCACAAGGTTTTTCAGACACTTGCCTGCTTGACTTATGTATGCACCTGCCTGGTCCTAGTAGCTATTTGAGTTTTGAGATAATGGGTCCTCCAATCTACTAGGACGTACAGTCACAAAACAGATACAGAATGCATCTAAGCCTCATGCCATCCGTTGCTAACTAGGTGCTGCCATTCAATCCCACTTAGAAAGTGTTGCGTAGGCTCACAAAAACGTTCAAATGGGGAGGGACATTTGACGGTAGTTCAAGAACCTCCTTGTACAAACGAGGACTCAGAAGCCCAGAGAGAAGCGACTTACTCACAGTCACATAGCAAGTGAATGGCAAGGCTTGAGTCAGGACCTGGGGCTCCTGGTGCCAGCATGGTGTCAGGGCCACCAGACATGCAGGTCGTGTCCTCTGCAAAGGTGACCAGCTGAGATGATGTCTGAGGGGGAGATCAGCTGAAATCTAGTCCTCGCTCACCTTATACCTCGTTCAGAGCGGCCTCCACTTTTCTTAATTCACACAAAGATGCAAGGACTCAGGGCAGCCCTGCATGGTATAGGAGAAACAGGAGAGGAGAGGGCAGGGGAGGGGAGGTGAGAAAGGGAGAAGGGAGGAAGAGAAAAACAGAACTTTTGAGTAAAAAAGGTCTAGATTTGAATCTTAGCTCTTCCTTTTGTTGGAAGTGACACCTTGAGCAAGTCCCAGTATATGTGGGGCTCAGTTTCTTTGTAAAATGGGGGTGTTGGTAAATGCCTAACCCTCGGAGCTGTTGTGAAGATACACAGCCCATGGCCAGGGATGTAACTGGTGCTCAGTAGAGAAAGATGGGCTCCGGCAAGGGGAAGCCATGTTATGAAAGGGCCACAGAGATGGGCTGCAGCCCCTTTTAACTCTCAGCCTCCGGAGCTATCTCAAGTGATCTCAACAAAGCATGGCGAGAATCACCACAGAGCACCCTGCTGCCTGGGAGCAGGGAAGACAAGCCAGCAGGCAGCTCCCAGTCAGCAGTCCTGACAGCCCCGATTTGAGGGTGAGGAGAGTGCACCTTGCTTGCTTGGGGCCTTGGGGCGCCACTCAAAGTCGCTTCTGGGTGGCTAGAACATCCCCAAGTCTATGATGCCCCTTTGCTTGCAGGTGACTGTATGCTCTGTGCAGTGACAGAGAGAAGCCAAGATCCTCTGTGAGCTTTCTGCGGCTCACAGTCACATTACGACACCTTCATGAGGCTCAGCTGCCACCTCTATGGGATGAGAAGCATGGTGTCTTCCCTACCAGCCTCTGTCGAGATCAAACAATATTTTGCTTTTGAAAGTTCTGAGAAAAGTTGAGAGAGCTATCCAACAGTTAAGAGTAATTCTTNTCTAGTCCTTCATCCCAAGATTTTCTCAGTCCTACCAATGTCTTTTATAGCAGGCATCTGCCAAAAAATAACGTCATTTATTCTTTCCATAATGTGCTATTCTAATTAGCTAAACAGCTGAAGACTACTCCAGCACAAAAACAACTCACTTATAAAATGTTCTGCAACAGAAGGAGAATGTTTTCTGTTAAGTCAAGGTTAAAAACAATCACCGTGTTAAGATTTTTTTCTCCTGTGTAGTCACAAGAAATAAAAACTGAGTCTAAGGTAAAAGTTGAAAACATTTTCATTTACTGAAAATTAGCCATAAATTTAATGAAAACTGATTTCATTACATTATAATAAAAGTGGAACTATGCCCTCATGTGTTAATTCACTAGCTATTTCTGTGCTGTGAACATTAGCCTCGAGGCTTAAAAATACCTACTTCTTTCCAGTCTGTGTCTCGAATGGTGCCAGTACCATCTACAAAGGAAAAAAACAAAAAATATGGATTTAAAAACACTCATTCATCTCGCATTCAAGAGCAGGTTTGCGTTTGTCCTAAGGAAACTGAAGCTTCTTCATTATGCACAAAAAGGAACACGAATCATGTGTTTCGCACACACTGGATCTTTTGAACCTAACTCAGACCCTCTCTTGGAGCCTGAGGGCGGTCATCACTGTTCTGTGCTTCAAGGGGACTCAATGCAGTGACTCTTTCAGGAATACAGAGGGCTACACGGCTGCTGTCTCCTGGACTAACTGTCCTGCATTACATCTTCTCCCCGACTTCACCGAGGCGTGTCAGCTGCTTCTAACCCCAAGTCTCATGTTACACTAAAGTGGGTGAGGACCTCTGAGTGTCTGTCTTACAGCCCATGGTCATTACTGGAGGTCAAGCTGACCTGAGGTTTTCTTCCATAATTGGGTTTTCTCCCAACCATGTTCTGAATGATTCGACTCTCAGAAATATGACCATAACTATTTTTTAATGTACTTGTTAACTTGAAATATGTGAAATGAGGAAAGAATNGAGAGAGAGAGAGGACAGAATTCAACTGTTTTTATTATACATAGGGAATCACAAACTCTTTAAGTTCGAAAGAGAGGATACTTCCTCCCATGATTTGATCGCCAGTCATGCCAAACCATATCTTTCATTTATAAGCAAAGACTGGGCCGGGCTGGGGGAAGCAAGCTCATTTAAGAAAAATAAAAGGGGAAATAAGAGGTCACAAAGTCCTTAAGGCTACAAGCCCATGATGTATTTGAGAACAGCATCTTACTAAAATGCTTACCGCGGCGCTCTAAACTATCATGTTTCCTTTACGATATATCAAAGTGATGTCAGAAAATCACAGTGATTGGGCTACTGCCAAACCATGATTTTGTTCTCATACACCAGCAATATATAAAGCTCAGTCTCATGAAAAGATGTAGGATTTTACAAGCTTCTCACTATAAATTTAGCTATTCAAGAGGAAAAGCTTTGAGGGTTGTTTTATAAAGAATTTAGAATAAACTATTGTGAGAGGACTGCAAATTTAGGTGTATGGCACACTGCCAGTATCCTAAACTAAAAGAGATTTGTAACATACACCAGTAAGTCCAAGGTGAGGTTGGAAAGTAGCATCTGTACCTGGGGGACACCAGCACCGTTCATGGACCTCTCAAGGACCATTCGAAAAGGACTGCATTTTGAAAACTCACTGCTTTATAGTATTTGGTGCTTCTGGCCATCACTATGTACTCCCACTCCACACACACACACACACCTCACAGTGCAACCTAACATTACAAGGGCACGAAGAGGGATATTGGAGAACTATGATATACTTGGACCCATCCATGCTTCAGGGGCTTTCAGCCCAGACCCAATTAAAGCCATACGGCATCTTGTGGACCCGTTTCTAAAAAGCTGTCCTAGAGCTCAGATATTACACAATACCACAGAAAATGTCAACAGCCCCAACCCTGTACCTATACATTAAGCTACTAAAGGTGACATGTCCTCTGGAAAATCATAGACTGAATTTTCTCCACTGTGATGGAAAGACAATAGCTATGTGTAGCAAAAAAGTATTTCCACATGTATGTAGGACTCAAAATATCTTTGCAGCACATAACATTCCAAGCCATTTCCTTATATGCATTTTTTTTTAAACCAGGAAGACATTGGCAATATTCTGAAATAGTTTTTGCAGATACTAATAGTGTTTTATTCCTGTGTTGTGATTCAGGTTTTAATTTGTCACTATAGCATGTTTCT
>NW_017731421.1:2232334-2233294 GCF_001890085.2 Hipposideros armiger
TTCATCATATTCACCACCAATAATTCCTGGAGGAAGGAGCGAGCTAGGAGGGAAAGGCCTGGGGTGCAAGGGGTTGGGATAGAACGGAATGGGGTGGGGTGACAGCGGCGGGAAGATCACGTGCCGCCCTCTCTGCGCTGCTTTCCTTTGTTTGTACTTCCTCTTGTACAGCTGCAGGAAAACAAGAACAAGCTCCAGTAAGTGCCTGGGACGTCCCCCCAAAGTTCCGATTAGCTTTCACTGTACAGACCTATCCTTTTCTTTCCCCCGCTATCGAGGCAGACAAAGAGACCGGTGCCCAGAAGAGAGCTTTTAGCAGCGTCTGTGTGCAGGACTAAGGCAGCGGCTCAGGTACGATGCCAAGTGAACTCGACTCTGACCCCACTGCGGCTGAGCAACTGCCATCTGGAGCAGCAGTCCACCCAGGAGGGAGGGACAGCTGAGTGACGGCACTTGTAAGACTGCACCCTAGAACGCTCAAGGTGATACACAATTTTAAGTCAGCCTTTTCTCAAAGTGGAAAATTAAAATCTTTGTTGAAAACATGCCACAAAATATAAAGTTAAGGTATTGGAGTGGGGGCCATCATTTAAATTCACTTTTTCAACTTAAAATATGTCTCTAATGGATCTCCATTTAAACAACAAAAAGTGGATGCCTATTTTAGAGGATGGCACATATTTTGAACATATTTGAAGACTTCTATTGAATTTTATTCTTCTCTAGTCCTTCATCCCAAGATTTTCTCAGTCCTACCAATGTCTTTTATAGCAGGCATCTGCCAAAAAATAACGTCATTTATTCTTTCCATAATGTGCTATTCTAATTAGCTAAACAGCTGAAGACTACTCCAGCACAAAAACAACTCACTTATAAAATGTTCTGCAACAGAAGGAGAATGTTTTCTGTTAAGTCAAGGTTAAAAACAATCACCGTGTTAAGATTTTTTTCTCCTGTGTA
>NW_017731421.1:2236853-2237824 GCF_001890085.2 Hipposideros armiger
ACCCTGCAAGTTATGTAATGTAGCAGAATGATTAGATGAAGGCAGAAACTGTTGACCCTCTGCATGTATGAACACGCAGCTAAAAGGTGCATTTACTCAATGGGATGAATTGTTGGAGAAACACTGCGAGGTCCTGATGCCATCAGATATTCAGGTGCTGACAAATGCGGAACACCACCAAAGCTGTTAAAGCTGACATTCTAAGACTTTTAAATAACATTTCAAATAATCCAGTGATGAAAGGAAATACAAGTTACAAAATAGGGGACCTAGAACTACCCTTCATTTTAAACATCAAGACAGTGAAAGTCAGTGGCTTTCAAAAGAAATTTTAGTAGAAAAAATCCTTTCTCAAACAAAATCTTATACGGGACCTCAATAATGAAACAAACATGTTGCTGCTCAAGGTGTAGGTGGAGACGGGTTCCTTTACTTCGCCTCCTCCCTGCTTCCATCTCAGCAGAGACCAGCAGCTGCAGAACACGATGGAAACCACTGAGCTACCTAAGTGGCCGCCTTTGCTATACAAAAGAGGAGCTGTACTGAAAAATGAAAAACGCCGTCATTCCAATCTTACCATACTGTCTGATCTAGCTAAAAGGATAAACCTCAAAAATCAACATGGAACGAAAATGAAAGGTCCTAGTCACTCAAGTGGATCTGCACAATGTGTGACTATGAGACTGTTCCATAAGACCACTGGTGGTTAGTATGGACCTGTAGGTGGCATCTGAGCTAAAATGAAGTACAAAAATGGGACGTACTGCTATCCCAGTGAAGTTTCTTAATATGAAAGAGGAGAACTAGAAAAAGAAGCTATTCAGCTTGACTTTCTTGGGGGTGGGGGGTAAAGCGCACGCATTCTAAGGCCTCAGAGCCCTTAGCAGTGTCCCTGTGCTTTTCTGCACTGTTCAGAGATGCCAAACTGAATAAAAAGGGACCAGCTCAATCTCATCCCTCACCATCTCATA
>NW_017731421.1:2240814-2243278 GCF_001890085.2 Hipposideros armiger
GTCTGGAAAATTCTGCATGCTATAGCCACCTAGCCTTACCTTCCGTATTCACAAAACACGTTTTGGCATTATAAAGCTGAGACGTCCAGTAATAATAAGTGTGCGTAGCATTTAACCAAGAAACACTATCCTCCCTCAACACTCAGCATCCCCCTAACACTTACTTATGATCTCATGAAACAAGTTTTTCATAGAGGACACGCTGAGAAATGCAGGCCTGCAATAAAGTCCAAACTCCTCGGTATACAAGGTCCCTCATCACCTGACCCCTGACTCTGTACCAAGTTCACTTTCTGCCAGCCCCTTCTTCCCACACTAGTATCCTCACCTCTTCAACAAGATAATACAGGCTGCCACTGTGCCTTGCAAAGGCCTTTGTTATAGCACTTCATCACACTGTACTGCAATTTTCTAATTACACATGTATATCCTACCACAAGCTTAGGAAGGAACAGACTACGTCACCCATTATAATTTATGTAACCCTATTACAGTACCTGGCACACAGTAGGTACTCAGTAAATGCTTGAACAAATGCTGAAGGATAATATCTTACAATTTCATGTTTTCGTTTTCAATATTTTCTCATTTGTACCATGCAAAAATGCTATAATATAGGCAAGACACATGATGTAGCCTTTTTATACGTGCTGACTCAGGTTAAAAAACAGTCAAGGTAACCAGCTAACAAAAATTTGAAATAAACCGAGATCACCAGACTCGCAGTTTGGGACTTTTAGATAATACACTGCTTCAATAAGACTAAGTTACCTATATTTGCTCAGAAAGTTTGTTTCCTAAGCATGTGCTCAACTCTTAATGCAAAGCACATGTTTCTTCTTTTTTAAGTTCATATTTCCATTAAAGAAGGGGTAGAGGAAATTAAAATTACACAGTATGAGTCAAAGGGTGTAAGAATGTAAGGGAGCATGAGGCTATTCTTCCAAAATCCCTGAGGACCTAATCCCTGATGGCTTACAGGAAAGACCCAAAGTCACCTGTCATAATCTAGTGGCCAATGACAATTCACACTACCTCAAAAGGAGGCTCCATCATATTTTGAACAAATGGAAACTACTTATTAAAACCACTTAACACCTAATTAAATTATAAAGTATATTGGCTCTCTGCTTCTTACCTANTGTGGTCACCCCTCACCACTCACCTTGTCGGGTGAAAGCCAGAAGAGGGTACACCAGCTGGTCTTTGAAAAGGCGAGAGAGCTTCTGAAGATCTTTGTATATCTTGGCTACGTTTCCCCCTAGAATATTTTTTAAAATGAAAAATCAAAACACAGGTGGAAAAACTTGAAATGGTGTCCTCAACTTCTGCCAAACCAAATCAAAGCAGTAAATAAATGTTCACAATTCTCACATAGATGAACCAGTCTCTAGTAGAAGTACATAGTGTGTGATTCTGAAAACTGTATCTTAGATGCAAAGCTAAAAATCCCATAATAGCAAATGAATGAAGCTGTACCCAAACTATACAGCTCATAGGCTACAATCACAGTAGGAAACACTGGAGTGTGCGATTCGCAAACACAACAAAGACGGAATGAATATCTACCCATCTATCTGTTCTGGGCACCGGGACACACTTGACAAAGAACTGCTCTCATGGAGCTTAGATCCCAGTAGAATAATAATAGTATTTATCCCACGATGACTATGTATCAGCAACTGTGGCAGGCATTTTTCAAGCTTTCTTTAGTTTTATTTTATTTTATTTATTTATTTATTTATTTATTTTAGCTGAGCCATCCTGCCACTTGTTGGCAGCTCAGCAGCTGCTCAGCTCAGGCCGGGCATCAAACCGCTGTTGCTCAGAGCTCAAACTCTTGAGCGAGCTCTTAACCAACTGAGCCACTCGGCCGGCCCCTCAAGCTTTCTTTAGAATCAGCAGTTCTCCCTAAGAGATAAATACTATTATCACTACTTCAAAATTAGGATGAGGTTTAGAGAGCTTATCCTAGGCCTTATAATAAGTGGCAGGGCAGAGTACAAACCTAAGTCTGACTCCAAAGCACTCATTTTAGCCACTACACTGCTACTCAAAGTGTGTGGTCCATGGACCACAGAATTGGTCACCTGGGAAATGTGTACACCTGTTGAATCTCAGGACCCACCACGGACCTACTTCATTAGAACCTGCATTTTAATAAGGTCCCCAGGTAACTCGTATGTACATTACAGCATGGGAAGCACCGTCGAATTGCACCTGAAGTTCCCACTTCAGTTTTGCTACATATTTACCAAGTATATAACCTTGAACCCTATGATCCACATCTGCTTAAAGGAGACACCACCAACCACTGCACCAAAAAAGTGGTTAAAATTTAAAGCTCGGGCCGGCCAAGTGGCGCGTTGGTTAAGAGCTGGCTTTGGACGCCAGCTCTGAGCAGCAGGGCCCCAGTTCGGATCCCACATGAGGGCCAGTGACACTGCCCTCTACAGCTAAGATT
>NW_017731421.1:2254412-2255680 GCF_001890085.2 Hipposideros armiger
ATTTTCCTCCTCTGTAGCACGACAGGGTTGAACTAGAGATATTCCATCTTTTTCAATTAAAAAATATGACAGAGAGTAACTAAAGAGCAAAGGAACAACATAATCAAAAATATGTAGGAAGAAGATGAACCTAGAAAGTACACCAAAGAACAGACACTGAAAGCTTGGAAGGAAACACTGGCAGGGCTCGTGAAGGGCTGGGTGTAAGGAATCAGAAATCACTCCAAGGTTTTTGTTTGTTTGTCTTGTTTTTTAATTGGGGAACAGTGTGTTTTTCCAGGACCCATCAGCTCTAAGTCAAGTAGTTGTTTCAATCTAGTCGTGGAGGGCGCGGCTCCATGGCCCATGTGGGAATCGAACCGGCAACCTTGGTGTTATAAGCCTGCGCTCTAACCACCTGAGCTCACAGGCCGCCTCTACTCCAAGGTTTTAAGCTCAGGAAAACAATAGTACCACTGACAAAGACCGTGGCTGATTTGGGAATAAGAGAACATCATTGCACGTATTTTCAAATTTATGCTGGCATACAGAATCCGAGGTAACAATTTTTAAAATCCAGGTATAAATGTCCTGCAAATCATTTGGAAATAATTTGGACTTATATACAGCCCCAATGAGTGGAGTGGACCACAGAAGTAAGGCTGGGAACATAAGTTTAAAGGCAACAATAGAAGCCAAGAGATAACTTATCTGAAGCAGTAAGTGTCTGAACAAAATAAATAGGTAAAAACTGGGTTATTCACAGTGCCAGCACAATATTGATCCAGGCATTTCGCAATTTAAAAAAATGTTTTTCTATGAGATTATAATCTGCAATCTACTGATGACAATTATCCTGACTGGTATAAAATTCAATTGAGGTGTTCATATGATTTATTAACTGCCCATATCTTGTCTTGATATGAATACCCACCATACTGTCATCATTCCAGACATCAGCTTGTGCTGCCTCTCCTTGGAATGAACCACTCCGCTGTTCAGCCTGTGTGCTGGACTGACTGGAGCTGGCGGCCAAAGAGGGTTGGTCATTATTCTGGAGTGAGGAATGCTCTGAATCTGTGGATGAAGGTAAGTTAGGTGCTGGAATGGCATCTTCAAGAATCAAACATATCAAGTCCCCAGAAACAATCCCATATGAAGCCAAGGTCTCTTCATCTCCAGTGAGGGCATCCTTGTTGTTCAATGTAATTGCAAACCGGGTATCAGAACTGCCAAGAAAGACGGATAAGGATGGTAAGAGCTACCTGTTACATTATCCTCAATAATAC
>NW_017731421.1:2256795-2257606 GCF_001890085.2 Hipposideros armiger
CCCGCTGCTCCTACCTCATCCACCTTGTGCCATCCATCCATCCTTTGACTGTTCTCTATTCACATGAGCTTTCTATCCGTCCTCAGGACAGATCAACTTCACTGCAGCCTTTTGGCGTCTGCATGTGCTCTTCCAGGTCTTCAAGTGACTGTCTGACTCTTTCTTGTCATTCCGGTCTCAACTCAGATGTCACCTCTTCAGAGATGCCTACCACCCAGCCTCCATCACTCTATTCCATCCTCATGTTTTATTTTTATTGCAATACCACTATTTGGAAATATGTTTCTTTGTTGTCTCTCTTCCCCACCCCCGCACTAGAACTTAAGTTGCGTACGATCAGGTATCTTGTCTGTTTAGTTCAAAACTGTATTTGCAGCACTTGGCAAAGAAAAGTACTTGTGAAATAAATGCAGCAAACATTAGCTGGGGAGATCAAGGTGAGACTGAAATCAGGGCTACCTATTCATCGTCTTTACAGGATGGTTAGCTTATGTCGGTTCCAAAATACTAGACCCATGTCCTAAATGAATACAAGAAGTTAGATGAGTGTACATAGATGACTGAGTACAAATTCATCCATCCTACTGATAAGTACAAGTTCACCCTTCTTACTGATGACCAGTTATGATGTCTTTTATATGGAAGAGAGCACAAATCCAAAAACTCACTGGTAAACAAGCTAAGAGCTCAAAGTATCCTGAAGTGATGAACTCCCATCCTTTCTGCATCAGATTATCTGACCTTCCAAGAATAACCATCACTCCACCGCACAGTGGTGAGGAATAATTAACAAACCATTGTAGAATATTTC
>NW_017731421.1:2259196-2288590 GCF_001890085.2 Hipposideros armiger
AATAATAAAATATATACACATATTGATGAAAATACCTTAAAAAGAGAAGTTAATTTTGAAAAACAGTGGAGGGGTAATGATACCCGCATGCAAAACAACTTAGGTTTAACACCAAGAAATAATCGGTATGTCACTTAATATAATGTTTAAAGGGGTTATGTCAATACCTCATTTTGTTTTTCTTTCTCTTAATTTGGAAAAAAATGAGGCTTATTTTTAAGGTAATAATGCCTTAATCTGAAAAAAGAATGGGTGAGAAGTTCATAATATGGCTCATTTTACTGAATTTCCTAAAAATAAAATTTTAGTTTGCAAAAAGTCTTATAAAAGGAGTCACTTAATTAACAAAGGTTTTCTTTTGAAGAATGCACCTAAAAAAGCCCCAGGGGACATTTTGTTTCTTAGCACAAATTCCAAATTTGCCAGCTCAGTATTTGAAGAGGGCCGCCGTTACTTTAGTCCTCTATTCCCAGAATACTGTCCCCAGAAAATACCCTCTGTGGAAACAACACAGCCTCATCTGCAGTCCCATAAATAACAGAATTTGATCCTTTACTTCTCAACGTCACTGCCCCCAAACCGCAAGCTCTCCAGTCATCCTAAGGCCTACGTTTGCCTTAGTTTTAGCAAAAAGCAACATCTCGCCCAGGACAGTAAGATGATTTGAGACGCGCCGACACGCTGTACTTCGTAAAACTTTGCAGCGGGTAAGTCAAAGTGGGCACCGCGGCGCCGGGCACGTAAACGTTCCATGAAGTCGTAAGATGACTGCAGCCTCACAGCAGCGGCACGAGTTTCTGGTGGCCTCGGATGGAGGGCCGGTTGCTAACTCCTAACACTTCCCAAACTTTTAAACTGACATACCCCCATTAGCCGGAGTTGACGAACGTAAACCCCTGAGAGCCTCGAAAGGCTTAACCCACCAAAAAATCCGTCACTTCCAACTTTACATGTTAAAGGGCGGAACAATGTTGCGTGCTAGCCTATTCCCGGGTTCTTTTATTGCAAAAACGGAAGCAACGGCTCACCCTGGAGGGGAACGGAGCCCCCGCGACGCTGCGCCATGTTCTCTGCGGGCCGGGGCCCCAGCGCCCGCTTCCCGCCGGGTCTGTGTGCGTCACCGTCCGCGGGGCGCAGGACCCGCGACACTCCGGTCCCTGCCCGCCTCACGTGACGGCCAGGCCCGCAGCGCCCGGCACGCCTCCCGGAGCCCGAGGCGCTCCACCGCCTCTCCGCCGTGCGCCCCGCCGCGGCCGCTTACCTGTACCCCCAGGTGGGCAGCAGGGCCTGGCTCAGGTGCGCACGCAGCTGCCCCAGGGTGGGCTCCGTTTCTGGCATCTCCAGCGGCCAGGTCCGCTTCTGAAGCCGCACCCGCAGCTTCATGGCGGCCTCGAACCAGAGGCGGCGACAGTGACGACGGCGCGGCCGGACAACTCCCACCTCAAGCGGCGGCGGCCCCAAAACGGCGACGACCGGGACTGGAGGGGTGCTGAGGTGTAACGGAGAGAAGGTCCCCCCCTCCCCCCACGGCGGCCGCGCTGCGGGCGGGCCTGTGGAACCGGAACACTCAGCCCCTCTCTTGAGGGCGCCCCCTGGAGCCCACCACGCGAGCGGGCGGCTGGCTGCCTGCGCAGAGCCGGGGAGCTCGGGAGCTTGGCGATCGACGACTCGGCGCTCAACGGCGCCACCTGGGAGCTCGAGGAGCCCGCTGCGCAGGCGCTGAGGCTGCCGCGGGGTGTGTGGGTGGCGCGGCTCCTCCACTCCTCGGCGGTGCCCTCTCCTTCCAGGTGTACCTGGGGAATGTTAACCCTGAAAGGGATGCTGCAGATGACACACCTCGCCTCTCCGCAGGGTTAAGGTGTGCCTGGTTCTTACCCCATTGCCTCCGTGGCACTCAGCTCCTGCGGCATCTGCTCTGAGAAGCCTTAGGTTGCGTTCAGGCTCTGGGCATTTGCTCCTGTTCCAGCAAAATGTGAAACAGCTTGTGGTCAGTGATCTACGTCGGAGAGTATATTAGTATCCTGTTGCTGCATAACAGTCACCCCAAAGCTTGACAGCTTAAAACAACAAGCATTGATTGCTCCATAGTTTCTGCAGGTCAGGAATTTGGGCCAGGCTTGGCTGGGTGGTTCTGTGTTGGTCTCGCATGAGATTACAGGCAAGATGTAGGCCAAGTCTGCAGTTATCTGGAGTCGTGACTGTCACTGGAGGATCTACTGCTCGTTCACGACTGTTGGCAGGAGACGTTATTTATCCACTGCATGGACCTCCGTATATGGCCACTTGAGTGTCCCCATGACATGGCATCTGGCTTCCCTCAGAGCAAGTGGCCCCCAAGAGACTAAGGCAGAAGCCATAATGTCTTTTATGATCTAGCCTCAGAGGTCACATACCACCACTTCTGTCGTATTCTATGGATCACAAACCAACCGTTCAGCATGGGTGGATCAACCCAAAGGCATGAATGCCAATCGATAGACAGAGATCATAGGGTGCCATCTGGAGAGGCTGACTACCCTATAGGGTCTGACAATAATGATGATGATGATAGCTTAGATGAGGGGGAGAGTATCCAATGTTCATCCCTGTATAATAGCCATTGTCCAAATCTTAAAGAGTTGAATAAAGTTTCTCCCAATAGGTGGCAGTACTTGCCCACATCCTGACCTTCATTCATGAAAGAAACATGTATTGATCACCTTTATGCCAGATATTATCCTAGGTGCTGGGGACTCAAAGATTGAAAAGACATGTTCCTACTGGTACAGTTTACAACTGAGTGAATCAATCCTTGTAGTAGAACGTAAAAAGTGTCTTTGTTTATGAAAGAAATAGGAGAAAGTCTTAGGGATTGGGGGACATTAAGGATGTTTGCTACGCCAGTAGCGTTCTTTAGTGGCAAGCCATATGGGATTGAGGAAAGGTGGCAGGCTCAGGGTGGCTCAGTGTGGCCGGGGTCAAGGACATAGTGAGTACATCCCCAGGTACAAAATAGTCGTGGACTAAGCGAAGGATTTGGGACACATTCTAGAATGTATGGGAAGCTATTGGAGAGTTTTAAGTAGGGGCGTCTTGATCTACCAGGGTTCTTAGATCTGAGCAATAGAAGCTACCTCAGTGACTAAGCAGGAAAAGAACATGTTAACATGATACTGGGTAGCTCGGGGAATTCTGGGGAGCACTGGAGAAGTAGCTCCAGGCTAAGCTTCCAGGAATGACGCTCAGAACCATGCTGAAGAACTGGCCCGATGAGGAAGCTACCACGACTAGGATCACTGCTGCCACCCCACCCCACCCCTCACTGGAGGAGGCCGCAGTCACTGCTGTCACCGCTGGGGAATGGCTGCCACCTTCAAATGCCACACGCTTTTGCAGCCTCCTGCGCTAACAAAATGTCAGGTTTCCCACAGAGGCTTTTCCCTCAACTTGCTCACTTCTAAAGCAAAGGTTGATAAAGCTGTATCTGATTGAGGAAGACCAAGTCCCATGCCTGAGTTTGGCTGCAAAGGAGACTGGAATTCGGGGCCCAAACTCCTTCCCTGGGGAGGTGGGACTTAAAAGATTGGAAGGCTGTTCAAAAGATTGTAGAAAGCCATGAATCTGACAGGTGTACTACAAAGGGCATGCATGGGTCAGATCTGAAACGTGACCCTATCACGGGTAGAGTGTGGGAGGTATATTAATTAGATCAAGGGTTCTCAGCCTCATTCAGCACTACTGGCATTTGAGGCCTCATAAGTCTTTGTTATGGTGGATTATCCTGTATCTTGTAGGATGTTTAGCAGCATCCCCGGTCTCTGTTCACAAAATCCATGTAGAACCCCCATCTCTCAGTTGTGAGAAGCAAAGATGTCTCCAAGCTTTACCAAATATCCCCTAGGAGGCAGAATTGCCTTGAGAACCACTGGATTAGAGACCATCTCTGTTAGGAGGCTCTTTTGGAAACAGAGAAGAAAAAAAATGAGTGGAATGACAGTGGGAATGGAGAGAATGGGATGGACAGGAATGATGTTACAGAGGTAGATATAATAGAACTTGAAAATGACTATGTTTGGAGGCCGTATTAATTAGAATATAGCTTCAGCTGCTCTAACAGAGATCTGAAATAATAGTGACCTAAACAAATGTAAGTTTATTTCTCTCTGAAATAGCATTCTTGGAGAAAGCAGTACAAGGCTCGCATGGTGGCCATCTTTGGAGACCATCTATCACAGTCCACCTCTTAATACTATGTAAGCCTGGATAAGTTACTATCTATAAAAATGAAAAAGTAACAAAAATATATCAGACAGTTGCGTTGTAAAGATACAGTGAAATAACATCTTTTGTTTTAAGCCACTGCATGTGCGGTCATCTGTTCCTACAGTAGAAAACTAACCCACCTGGGATCATTGTCTCAATCCTTGGCCCAATAAGCTGTGAGCACTGGGATAGCAGAAGTAATCCAACCACAGGAGTGCAGGAGGGTCCTGGAAGAGAGCCAGAGCACTCCCAAGAAACTGCCAGGATTTAAAGTACTCTGGAAGACTAGTCTCCAGAACTTCAAAAGTCCACGAGCTTGTTACATACCCCTTCTCTTAACCATCTCCCTCCTTGAGATTTTTTGTTTCTTTTTTGCAGGATGTCACCTTAACGTCTGCAAGCAAAAGGCACTGCAACTTTCAAAGAATTCAGAAGTTTAAATTTCTTTTTTTGGTGGACCGTTTGATAGAATACTACAAAAGGATGATGTCCCTCTTCTGTGGGACTCTATTCACTGGCTTCCTGTATGCTTTTTAGAACAGTTTTAGAGTTAAAGAATTATTGTGAAGACTTATATACTGCATACCCAATTTTTCCTATTCTTAACATTTTAGATTATTATGGTACATTTGTCATAATTAAGGAACCAATATTGACATTTTTATTAACTGAAGTTCCATATTCTATTTCCTTAGTTTTTACCTAATATCCCTTTTCTGTTCCAGGATCCTATCCAGGATACCATATTACATTTAATTGTCATGTTTCCTTGGGCTCCTCTTGGTTGTGACAGTTTCTTAGACTTTCCTTGTATTTTATGACCTTGACAGTTTTGAGGATTAATGGTCAGCTAGTTTGTAAAACGGCCCTCAATTGGGACGTGTCTGATATCTTCTCGTGATTTGACTGAGGTGATGAGCTCCTGGGAGGACAACTGTTGGGAAAGGACCAGGAAGACAGTTTCCAGGCTCTCGGCCTCACGTGGAAAGGTGCTGGCTCGGTTATTTGATGGCCATTAGCTGCTATTGTTTTTCATATAATTGCCTCGGCTGCGTTAGCAAGTGCGGGTGTCGTGGATGGTGCAGATCCTGCGGATCCTACTTCCTGTGTCTCGCCCGGGCCGCCAGTGAGACTGGTGCAGGAAGACCCCTTGTTGGGGTGTTGACGGATGCTCGCTTCTCATATCTCAACCGGCCGACATCGAGAATATAATATAGTGGTATGAACCTCCTATCTGTGGCTCCGGCGTTGTTCCTTTTCGGCCTCACCAAATCCTGCGTTCATCTGCCGGGAGCTGAGCCCCAGCATGAATGACAACAACTCCTTGTGGTGAAGAGCCATTCGCATCACGTCATATCAACAGTACATACTATCGATGCGACTTCTCACTGTTGGTGAGAACCCCGACCAATTGGCTTCTCCACTGTAAAGTTACTCCTTTTTCCTCCTTTTCATATCGTCTGCATTGGGGAAAAGCCACTATCTGCAACCCACACTTAGAGACTGGGAGTTGTGCTCCACCTCCTGAGAGGTGAAGCGACTACATCAATGATTTAAATTTCACCACAGGAGATTTTGTCTAATCTCTGTTTATTCAATCATTTGTTTATATCATTTTTAACTGGGTTGTTTGTTTTCTTAGGGTGAGTTTCCTTTAGTTTTCTGGATAAAAGTTAGTTTTGGTGCTTGAACCAGCTGGAAACCACTTTCTTTAATCTGCCCAGTGACCCCCTACAGTCTGTTTACACTGCACTACTTCAGAATGCCTCATCCCCTTCCCCTTATATCTTCTCCCACCAAGTGGATTTGCATGCCTCTAAGCTACCTGGAATAGCTTTCTACCTGGAATACCTTTCCTTCCTTTTTTCTAAGCAGAGCGTGTTTCTCCTATCCTTTTGCTCCAAGAGCACTGGGAGCCTACTTTTCAGTGTTACCCATCATATCACAGTGCAATTATTTGTACACCAGGCTTTCTCCAGTCCTAGATTATGAGTTTCTCAAGGGGAAAGGACAGGTCTTAGCTATCTTCAACAGCCCGCAATCCCCACGTCCAGTGTCAGGACTGGTTAAGCAAGATTTAAAATGATATATTCGCATTTGTCTCTGAGTTCTTAATATATCTGTTTGGAAAAGTAAGAGCCTCATTCTGTCTCTACCAGGGAAAAGTCAGGTTGGCCTTCGTTTGGGTGTTCTCTTATAAATCCAACTTATTTTCCTGCATCTGAGCTTTTCTCTACATACCAACAGTCCATGATCTTCAGTCTCAGAATCACCTGGTGAGCATTTTAAAAGAGAGATTGCTGAGTCCCGCCTCCCGAGGTCTGGAGAGAGGCTTGAGAATTTGTATTTCTAATGATTTCCAAGTAAAACTACTGTGAAACCTTTGGGAACCACTTGTCTATACCATGTGGTCTTGCTGTGGTTGTTTTGAGCTTTTTTGAAAACACTAAAAAGACTTTGAGGTAGCTGTGCTTGGTGAGAAATTGAAACGGGCCTTCAGAAATGTTGAGTTGAAATGAAAAACATGCAAGTTAGAAAAAGAATCTTCAGAAGTTGTTGAAATGATTAAAATCCAATCCATGGACCAAATGAATATGTCTGGAACCTATTGGAAGAAATAAATAAAAATATTCTTGGAAAGCAAACTACAAGGTGGCATAGGAGACAGGGATGAAGTCAGAGGGAGAATTAAGATTTTCTCAGTTTGATCTGTACATCGGTGTTGTTTGGCCCTTTTACCAAGAGAATGTTTCACATATTTATTGGGTAATTAAGAAAAATATTCTTAGGAACAGTCAAATCTCATCCTCAAAGGGAGTGCTATTTTCTACTGCAAAGGCTAAAGAGAATACTTGAATATACTTTGTTTCCTTCATTCTCAGCTGAAACCTGTCAAGGGACATTGGCCATAGTCTAGAGACATTTCTGTCACAACTTGGGTAGGAGAGAGTGGTGCCACTAAATTTAGGGTAGAGGCCAGGGATGCTGCTAAACATCCTACAGTGCATAAGATCGCCCCCTACATCAAAGAATTATGTGGCCCAAAATGTCAGTAGTGCCGAGATAGAGAAATTCTTGTCTGTTTGAATTGGACTCACACCAGTGGTTCTCAGGCACTTCCAAATTGAATCACACTGTCATCTTGTTTGCTTGGTTCCATAATATCCCTCATGTCTCTAAAAAGTCATATGTATATGCATTTAAAATTTAGCATGAATTTAAATTCACTTTGAACTGCAAATAATAAAATGTAACTTCCTTTTAAATAACTGATAGTAAGTGGAGGTAAGTGGGCGTATTTTTCAGAACCAGGAGGGAGTCATGGCTTTAATCATTCCTGAGTGGGAGAAGCTGTGGTCTGAGTCAGTCATCGGTGTCCACCCAGAAACATCATCACACAGACTTCGAGAGAGTGCGGCCTGGGACAGAACTGGGAAGAGAGGGGCAGATGCTGCCAGGTGGTGGGACAACTCTGCCAGACATCTCCCCAGCCCTTCTGGAGTGAGCTGTAGGGTCACTGATCTTTCTGAAGAGCCACACAAACTCCAGGCAACTTCCTCTGGTCAGGTATAAACTAGCAATTACACAGATTCAATTAGCAGCTTGAAAAACCAGATGTGCTACCTGGCAACAGCATCTGTCTCTCCCCTCACCTTCCACATCCCCTGGGCTGTGGGTTGCCCTTTAGTGACCTTGCTAAAAAGGCAGCTTAGTATAGTGGTTAAGAGCATGGATTTCCGGAAGCGGAACACTTGTGTCCTGAATCCTGGTTCTGTAATTCACTAGCTGTGATGCCTAAATTCAGGCAAATTACTTACCCTCTTAATTTCCTCATCTATAAAATGGAGATAATATTCGTACCTCATATAGTCTTGGCGGGGATTTAATGAATTCATATATGGAGGCTGGCCAGACCATAACAAACACTCAATAAATGTTACCTCTCATTTTTCTCTACCCCATATATCCCACTTCAGGGATTCCTTTTAACCAGATTTTGCCAACACAAAATGTTGGGGGGCGGGAGCGAGGCACAGTGAGGTTTGGGAGCTCAAGGTGTGTTTTGCCCTAAAACTGCCCTATCTTGCTCATCTTTCATATATACATAATCCCCGTCCCCTCCCACTTTTGCCTGCCACAAAGAATAACATAACTTGTCTTCCAAGCTCAAAACTGATCTGGTATTCAGATAGCTTCTTCCTATATGGGAGTAGCCCAGATATTCTAGAAACCAACAGCCAGGAAGCTCAGTGCCTTAACACTGTATCTTGACATCTTTCTGAAATGAACAAGCATTCTACCTAGTTAATTATGATTTTTCTTTTGGAGTTTTAATTAAAGGTGTCCCTTGATCTGCAGAGACTAGTCGCTGTCAGCCATTAGTAAGTGAAATCATTAATCTTGCATTCCGGGTTGCCCTGGTTGATAAGCTGGACACACAGGCGTTCCCAGCAAACTCCAGTTAAATCTGAAAACCTAAAATAAATAATGAAACGGGATATAGTGCTGCTGGCTTTTGTTGTTTTTAGTAATGAATTTGGCACATTTGCCCTAAAACGGTTCCTCGAACAGGAAGGAAGTCTCGGGAGCTGACGTCATGGGTCCATTCCAAATGAATTGAAACAGACTAGCTGCACTCTCTTCTTAAATCATAGTTTCCTAAACTCCAATTATTTGAGCCCCCTTTTCCAAAAGTATTCCATGTCTCACAAGTACTATTATTTCTTTTTTTCCTTATAAATCAACCACTTCTTTTTTTTATTTAATTTTATTGGGGAACAGTGTGTCTTTCTGGGACCCATCAGCTCCAAATCAAGTAGTTGTTTCAATCTAGTTGTGAAGGGCACAGCTCCTTGGTCCATGTGGGAATCAAACCAGCAACCTTGGTGTTATAAGCCTATGCTCTAAACTCCTGAGCTAACTGGCCGCTCAATCAACCACTTCTTAAACTGTATATAAATTTGTTTAAAAGGGGAAGCTATTTAAAGGGAAAACTTTTATTAATTTCCAAATAGAGGGTAAATGTAAAAAATAAATACCATGAAAACTAAACTTTGCACATTTCTTTAAAATGAAAGTTGTTTAAATTATGAATTTAAAATAAAAATAGAAAATATAAGTAATAATGCATCTTATTTGTTGACACTGTATGAAATACAGTGTGTGCTAGCTCATTTCGTTTAATTCTCACAATGACTCTTCAAAGTAAATGTGACTCCCCTTTTACTGAAGATGGCTCTGAGCCCCAGAGGAGTGAGTAAACTGCCCAAAGCCCCAGCGTTGGTGTGGGCAGAGCAGGTCCATGTGAGGCAAGAGCCCTCAGGGACAGCAGAACAGTCCTACATTTCACATTCTCTCTCCTCATGCTTCATCCAGGCCACCCTTCCTGAGAACTCTCCCCAAATCCTGTGCCAAAAGCCCCAGGATATACAACAATGACTCAGGTTTTCACCAGGACATGGTTAATCTTTCAGGTCTTTGGTGACAATTAGAAAAATGAATATTTGTCTTAGGAAAGATGACGTTATTTTAGTTTTCAGCTTTCTTGTAAATCTAGCAGGTCCTATGCAGCTGGTTAAAGGATATGAGGTGCAAATAGGAAGCTGAATAAGATCTAAATCTTTCTAACAGAGAAAAGGAATGGGGGCAGGAGTGAGGTGGGGTGCAGGGGAGGTAGGGAGAGCCAAGAAGCTGCTCTGGGGAGGAGAGAGAAGAGGAAACCCAGGACCACAGAGAGAGAGAAAAGAGAGTGGAGACCAGTGCTGCCAGCCAGGGAAGATTCTGAGGAAAGGACAGGTACTTTATTAATTTTCTCCCATGTGATGTGTGATGTCGTTCATCTTTTTCCATATCTGGTTCTGTATTTCTTTCTCTAATTCACTAAAAATAATCACAATACAATTTCAAGTGTTCACCTGTGTTGCGCCTGAAATTCTCCCACATCCCTCCCGGGCACCACACGCACCATGGGAAACTGCCTCAGATGATCTCGTCCATTTCTGTGGCTTTCATTCCGCCTCTAGGACCATGACTTGGAGATTTCTATTTCCAGCCAGCCTCTTCCCAGCACTGCAACTGCCCACCTGCCATATTTCTGCTCTTCCGACATTGCAGACACTCTGGCCCACCTTTGCCCTAAGTGCTCTGCCTGACTGACGTCTAATGCTCAGGTCTCAGCTGACATATTACCTCCTTGAAGAAGTCTTCCTGGACCATCCTAACAAAGTAAGCACACCTCCCCCAGTTACGTCACCCTACCAATTATAAAATGACCCCACCAACTGCATCCCCTTATTTCCTTCATAGCACATATTACAATCTATAGCTTTTGTTTATTTTGTTATTTACTTATTTTGTATCTGCAAGAACATCAGCTCCATGTGGACAGAGATTCTGTCTTTTTTGTTCAAGAGGACCTCGCACATAGTAGGTGCCCAATAAATATTTAATGAATGGATTGATCTATGATTCTTGAGGTGTGTCTGCAGGCTCATAGCACCATTGATAGGCCACATACTAATGAATACGATGTTATAGCACTGTACAGAGTTGATAAGCACGTTCTCATATATTATTGCTAAGTTATTACTGAATGTTTGTGTCCCCCCTCCAAATTTATATGTTGAAATCCTAACTACCAAAGGTGATGGCGTTAGTAGGTGGGTCCTTATGTCACAAGGATGGAATCCTCGCAATAGGATTAGTGCCTTATAAAAGAGGCTCCACGTGAGGACACAGCCAAAGATACCAGCTATGAACCTAGAAGACAGTCCTAACAAAAATGTGACCATGCTGGCATCTTGATCTTAGACTTCCCAGCCTCCAGAACTGTGAGCAATAAATTTCTGTTGTTTATAAGCTATGTGGTCTTAGCATACAAGCTTAGCTTCACTTAGCATAGGCTGATCTATAGCATTTTGTGATAGCAGCCCCAACGAACTAAAACAGTTACCAACACTTTTTTTCACCAGAACCTATCAAGGTAGATACTATTTTTATCTTCATTTTAGTCCTAAGGAAACTCAGGTTAAATAGGCAAATATAACTGGAGGTACACTAGAGGAGAAAACTGCTAAGCTGACAGAAGTGCAGACAGTGCCAAGTGAACGTCCCTGTTTTTCCTACTAGGGTGACCAATCTTCCGAGTTCTCCTAGGACTGCCCTGGTTTGTGCTGAAAATCCTGCGTCCTGGGAAAACCGGGACGGTTGGTCACCCTACCTTACCCAGAAAATTGTAAATAAGACACTAGACACTTCGTGCAATTAGATCCCTGGCCATTTAAAATGCAATGACTAAAACATGGAGGATGGCAGTGGGGCTGGGGTTTAGAATCTAACGCTATCACCACGTTCCATAATGCATAGTAGGTGAACCCACCCAGCTTCCGAAGAAGGCTGGGACAGGAAGTCGTTAATAACCTTCTGTAAAGGAGCGGACACTTAAAGATGTCATCTGTGCTCTTGCCCTGGAAGATAAAGATGGTAACTAGGTCAGCCTGGTTATCAAGCCTAGTGCTTTCAGACTGAATCTGATCCACTAAAAGTCCAGAAGGTATTCCAGGCAGCAGTGGATACTGCAGGCACCCTGACCAGGAGAAACCAGCTTATTGTCCCAGAAAGGAAATGTCTTCCTCTTCCAATTCAATACAATTGGACATCTTTTTCAACACATTGGAAGTCTTGACTTAATCATTCTGGTAAAGTAACAATTCGTGTGTGTGTGTGTGTGTGTGTGTGTGTGTGTGTCTGCAGGTAGTTAATTATTGCATAGGTGGCATTGTCTGCTCATCTAGGTAGAGACTGTAGTGTTCATTCATGCCATTGGGTAATTGAAGTGAAGCAATTATGCATCATATTTTGAAAGAGGCATTAAAAAGCTCCACCACTAGGTGATTCAGACTTAATTATCTTGCCTTGTCTTTGCAGCAGCTGAGTTCAAGGCTCAGGTGGAGAACACATCGACTTCAAAGGCAGAGGGAATCGAAGGTGCTCCCCAGCTTTGGACTCTCCCTCTGTTTGAGGTAAGAATCATGAACAAACTTCAGGTCTCTGCCAGCACACGCTCTCCCGACGGGGATTAACCTCTCGCTGGAGACGTCCCAGATCTGGCAGGACACCTTGAACAGGCAGCTGTCACATAGCCTGAGTTATTCTTGTCTGCCTCGGTTTTTCTATTTTCTTTATGTTTATGTCACCCATGCCCACCCAGAAGGCTGGGAAGAGCTCTAAGAAAGAAAAGAGGGTTGGTCGGGACCCTCTTGGACCCGTTTGTATTGTTCAGCAGTGCTAAGAGGGTTGCTCAAGAGCCTGGACTTATTTTTGCTTCCATTCCAATGGGGAACCCGGCACAGTGGCAGAAAATTCTAACTTGTCCCTCAGCCGGCATGGTGAGGATTACAGAGCCGCTGTGATTTCTGTGCTTTGGAGCCAGGTCTTGAGCCATCTCAGTGACCAAGATCCTGCCACAGCAAACAACCCTCCCACTTGCCTGAATTGTTGAACTTGTCTGTGTTAAGTATGAAGTTCGGGGGAAAAAGAGTTGGTGTAAATTTTCAAGCCCCTGGTCATTACAGATCTTGATATGTGGGCTGAGTCCCTTGAAATATTCTCTAGTTCTTCCCATATTCCAAACCTGTTGGTTTAGACTTTTTTACATGCATTATGCCTTAACAATTACATTGGAATATTCTTTTCTTTTTTTTTTTTTTAGATTACAATGTTCTTATAGTCCAGGCTTCCGTAAACCAACTGAACTTAATTTTTCAACTTTTGCCTCTGTTTTAAAGGCTACATTTCATTCACTCATCACTTCCTTTTTTTTAAGTGGCGAAAGTTTATTAGGATCATATACTCCCCACTCATCACTTCTTTTAATCAGTTTTTTCAGAATCTGTCCAAGTTCTCCTCCGTGAGCGGTAGTGACAAATTGATCTGTCTCAGAAATGTTCTCAGTTGTACCAGAGTTTTCTTATTTCTAGTCATCGGAATGGCTCAGGAAAGGGCCATCTAATTTAGAAGAGTTATTCTGTCCATATATTGGTATGAAATTTAATGACTTCAGAGGCTTTGGATCTTGGAAAGAAGCAATTCCTCAGAAGCAACAAAATAGGTAACTCGCTGGCAGGGTTTTTAAATCATCTTGGATCTCTTCTTTTAAAAGGCAGCTCACCTTGCCCTTACTTGTCAGCCAAATTACTTAACCTTTTAGGAGTCATCTTCTTGCTTGACAAGGTTCCTTTCCTCCCCTGCCCATAAATTATCATTCTAACCAAACAATTCAACTGAAAGTTACATACAATCCATCCCTTTATAGCCCAGTAATTTCATTCACTCATAAAATGTTTGGAGAAATCATGTTTTTCTATGTGCAATTTTGACTTCCTGGATCTCCGTCAAAGTAGACCACTTCACCAACTTCCTTTAACCGAGAAGGCAAAACAGGTTTTTGCTGCTGAAGAGAATTTACAATTCCGTTTGTGCCCAAGAAAATATAGAGTTGTAAATTTGTATTTGCACTTTTGATGCTTGCAAATTTCTGGTGCTTAATGATTTTTCCCACGTAGAAGATGGCAGCAAGCAACTCCTATTTAAAATTCCCATATGAAAATGAGAATTCTAGCACCTATGTAGTTATTAAATTAACAAAAAAAAATCATAAGCACTGGAAACAGGAGCCAGAAGAAAAGGGTTTGATTTCCAGGTGCCCCACTTACTGTGTGATCTCAGACGGGACACCCAGACTCTCTAAGCCTCTGTGCCCACGTGTCCAAAATGGAGGTAGGATAATAGTAACGTCTACCTGAAGGAATTGTTGTGAGCTTTGTAAATGGTAAAGAAATACAAACTTACTATTTGGGTTGTGATTCCATCAGCAAGTAAAAATAGAGAGCTATTTATATGGTGGTTTGGTTTTCTCATTTTTTTTTCACAGTATTCCAGAACCTTTTTTAGTTAGCCAGGATCTTGTAAGCCAGTCAGTCAGTCAGTCAGTCAATCAGTTAGCAAATATTTATTGAGGTCCTGCTATGTGTCAGGCAGAGATAGAATTCCTACCTTAATTTGCATACAGTCTAATAGGTAAAATTTTTTGGTCTAACATTGTTTCCCATTGCTTTCCACTGCTATGAAAATATTTTCCTCTTTAGAAAAAAAAATCCCTTTTACACCTGCCTTGGCATGACACATTTATGTACAGTTTTTTGCCTACAGATATTAGTGTGACTACATGTTTGTAGGGCCTCATCATTTGTTAAAATGCAGAAATACTTCTATACCAGATGGTGAATAGCCACTAACCCAAGCTCCAGGGGTGTTCCCTTGAGTCCCATAGTCCCATTCATCTTACTATCCCCCTGTCCAGGACCCCTTGTCCACCATTCAGGTCAAGTAAAGGATCAAGGATGGCCTAGCACAGGTGACAACTGGATCTAGCTCCTACATCCGTTCTGAGTATAAGATGTTGTTAATATCACCCTGCCTCCAAGAATGTGGAAGAGCTCACACTTGCTTATCCCACTCTCAAATTGCCTCTAGCCCTCAGGTCACTCATTCCTTGACCAGAGACCCTCCTCACCTTCCTGAGTCCCTTCACTTTGGCTCTCACTCTCATTCCTCTGTGCTTCCCTTAGTGTTGTCTGCACCCTGACCATCCTCAAGCCACCCCTCCTAGCCCTGCCCCCCAGCACTGCAGCCTGGGTTCTTTCTGTAAATTGTTCTGTATGACCCAAACCAATTCCATCAGGCTGAAACATCACACTGAATGCATATGGCCATAGTTGTGTTAAAATATTGAAATACCTAAGTATTAAGAGTAAACAGTCCCTAATGTGAGTTCTCGCCCCCCCCCCAGCATCCCAGCCACGCTGGCCACTCCTCTAAGGCTTCTCCTGACCTCCCATGTTGCAGTCCCTAACCTCCCTAACCACCCGTTAGGACTGTGACCAACATCTGTTCTGACGGGTGCATGGGCTCCACTGGTGTGCACATGCTTTTAAAATCACCTCTGCACAGAACGATGATATCGAGTGAGATGAGGGCTATTCCTTCATTTATGATTCATTGATTCATTCCATCAACACTTGTCCATCACTCGCTATGTCCAAGACATGGAGCCAAGCTCTAGGACCTCCAAACCTGATGAGGCCTCTGCCCCCATGGTGATTACCTTCTAGTAGGACAGACAGACAGTAAGCAGGAAAATAAACATACACACATGAGCAAATATATATATTTTGACTAAGGGTTCAGACAGAAAGGACATTAGCTTAGGAAAGTCAGAAATGGCTTCAGAAAGAAGGCTGTGTTTCAAATGGGCCTTAAGGATGGTCCAGAAACCCTTCAGGGTGTCTGCAGGCCTATAGCATAAGCATGGGCACTGGGCAGGAACACGGCGTGTGTTTAGGAACCAGGGTTCAGTTGGTCTGGACAGTGGGGTACACAGAAAGGGTTCCTGGGAGATCAGGGAGAAATGTAAGCAGGTTGATTGAACCAGCCTCTTCTCACACCTGAAGGTGGACTTAGGCAGTACAGAACAGACAGGTCAAGACTCTAATTCTCAACCTCGTGGCCCTCCAGCAAAGTACCCCTCTAAGCATTCACTAGTCTGAGCACTGTATGCATTGGGCAGCTTGTGCACTAGACAAAATGCCAGCGCAAGGCTCTGAGTGGGGCAGCCCTTGCTCTCCCCACCAAGCTGGACACACCGGTGTGGGGTTCTCCTAAAACACTTTCCGCAGGCCCCACTTTGTGCCCAGAGGGCACCTTTTTCCATTTCACACAAAAGCCCCAAAATAGGCTCACAACAGCCCTTCTCCGACACTCCCTTCCCTGGTCAGACTTCTCTCTTCCTTTCAAGTAAATTTGCTGGGACACTCGTTTGTCTACGTAACCCCATCCCCACCTCTGTGGCCTTACCTGTAAGCCCACACAACCGGCTTTATCAAACCACTCACTTACCTTGGACAAGCACCCCACACACACCTCTTACAATGAGCTCTTTTTCTTCATCCAGATTGCTCCTGAATCCCAGACCCTTGTGGAACCCTGCCCCACCTGACCTGACCCCCACTTCTGTCTAAACGCATGGCTCTCACAGCTTCCTCTTCTTTGACCACCCCCACAAATGCTTCCCTGATTTGTTTCATGTTTGTGTGTTAACTCAGTGGGTCGTTGGCATGTGTGAATGCAGCAATGATAGCTTACCCAGATTGTAAACTCCCAAAGCTGTGAATGTATTACTCACTTGGCTGTCATGAAAAGAAATCCATGTCATCGATGCTGTTGATCCCTATGCTTCATTCGTCAAGAAAATGGGGCAGCATTAATTCATTAAGTCCATTAACTCAACAAGCATCCATTGAACACTTAATACGTGCCAAGTACCAGCAATATAACAGTGAAGAAGATGTGGTCCCTCTCCTTGGAGAAGATGTTTATCTAATTAGACTTTTTGTGTATCTACTATGTGCCAGGCATTGTACTAGACTCTGGAGTTGTAAAAGTAAGGCACAATCCCTGTAATGAATGGATGACAAGTAAAGACAATCACAATACAGGATGGTCCATATTAAGATCAAGGACTTCCTCAAGTGTTATGGGAACTCAGAAGGCAAACCTGGTCCACTCCACAGTCTCAACAAAGAAACTTTCATTCATTCATTCATTCATTCATTCATTATTTACCCATTGCCTACCGTGTGCCAGTTGCTGTTCAAGGTGCTGAAGTAAAGTCCTTCCCCATGAAGCCTAAAAATTCCAGTAGGAGAGACAGACAATAACCAAATAAGTAACTATTGACTATGCTAGATGATGATAAGCGCCTTGAAAAAAAAAATCAGACTCCCAGGGTGGGAGATCTTTATTTTGTAGAGTGGTTAGGAAAGGCTTCACTGAGATAACACTTGAGATGCCTAAAGAAAGTGAAAGACCTATCCATGTGATTATCTGGAGGATGATTTTGCCAGGCAGAGGGAACCACAAGTGCAAAGACCCAGGGATTACAGGCTGCTTAGAGTGTTCAAGAAAGATCAAGTCAGCCAGTGAGGCTGGGACCAGGTGAGCCAGGCAGATGTGTTAAAAAAAAAAAAGGTGGTTAATGAGAAGGTGGAGCTGTGGAGTGGGACAGGGCCTCGCAGCTGGTAGAAGGGCTTTGGCTTTTATGCTGAGAAAGGTGGGGAACCACCAGAGGCTTTAACAGGTTGGGAGTAACAAGATCTGACTTTCATTTTAAAAGGCTTACTCTGGCTGCGGTAAGCCAGGACAAGGGAAGCAGTGAGACCCATGAGGAAGTGATTGTAAACATCCACGTGAAATGATCCTGGCTTGGTACAGTGGTTGGAGGTATAGCAGTGGGAGTGGTGAGCCTGCCTGACAGCTCATCATGTTTCAAATGCTCAGATGGATGCATCTGTCTTGTACAAAAGGCAGAGCTCAATGCAAAATGACATGGTGAGGGATGCTTTCACAAAGTGGGCATTGGAGCTGGGCCCGGAGGATGCATTCACCAGACAGAATGTGGGTATGTGGTCCAGAGCAGAGGGGAGGAATGAAGGGAAAAAGGAAGAGAGAGAGAGAGGGAGAGAGACAGAGAATATATACATGCAGGTGTGTTTACCCTGGAAGGGTTAGACAAAAAGCCCTCAATCATGAGAGAACTGGCAAACTGAGGAGTAGCATATAGCTCAGGGTAGCCAGCTCAGAACACTACCACTGGGCCAAGAGAGGCGTGATAGGAGCTTGGAAGCAGTTTAGAGCCAGTTGGATGAGGCCTTGGTTTCCGTGCTAAGAGTTTAAGCCCCATCCTGTGGGCAAAGGGGAGTCATCAAGGATCTTTCAGCAGATGGGTGATTGTCTCACATCCATCGAGGCCACCTTTCCAAACTCCTGACTAAAACTATCAAGAATTCCTCACCCCACCCCAGTATCATTCTCAGGTGTATCCCAATCATTACATATACTATAAGGCTCTTGTATTATATTGCGTTGCATCATACTATGTTGTGTTATAATCATCTGTGCATGTGTGTGAATCACCCGCTAGTCTGTAGGAAGCAGAGGCCGGGGGCCACACATAGGTCATCTCTACATCCTCAGCACCTGAAACACCTTCCAGTGTATTCAATAAATGATAACTGCATGGATGGACGGATGGATGGATGGATGGATGGATGGATGGATGGATGGATGGATGGAGTGAGTGAGTGCTGGAAGTAAGCAATGAAAATGAGAAAGCCTAGAAATGCTGGATGGAATTGACCAATGAGAAAGTCGAGAATAATAAAGGAACCATAAATGTTGTTTAATTGCAGATGTGTACAAAGATAGTGCAAATCCTCTGGGGATGTTTCCTCCTGTGGAATCTCCACATCTCATCCGCTCAGACCATTTACCCTGGAATCAAGGCAAGGGCTACTCAGCGGGCTCTGGACTATGGTGAGTTGGATGCTTTCAGAAGCCAGGCTGCTGCCCCCCTAGGTGGAGTCTGTGACCCAAACCCAGGAGTTCATACTGAGCTGAGACAAGCTCCACTGTGCGGCAATTTATGCAGAAGCTGTTAAGATGGCTGAGAAGAAACTGAGATAGTGTCACCTAAAATATAATCACCTTGACAATAGGCATATCCAAACACAGCCACAGATTCATTCTCTCTCTCTCTCTCTCTCTCTCTCTCTCTCTCTGTCTGTCTACACACACACACACACACACACACACATGCATACACCACGAACATCTCAGCTCTAAAGGAGAATGTATTATAGAATAGAGGAAGGGAGATTTGGGCTGAAAGTAATACCTTAGAGTTTCAAAAAGGGTTTAATTTCAAAAGTAACTTAGAGTCCCCAAAAATTGTGTGCAAAATTTGGTGGGCATGATGACTGTGCGTTTTTGAGAGAGACTCCATACTCTTAATTAGATGTGCAAAGGAGTCTGAGACACTGAAAGATGAAGAACAACGCCATTAGAGGTATTTATGAACACTTTATAAACACAAGAGAGAGAGAAATGTTGGGCTGAGATTTCTTTGGGCTTAATTGGGGTGAAAACAGATTATATAGCAGAAGGGACTGCAAACTCAAAGTATATGGGCCTATTTTTCTCTACATTTTTGCTTATGATTCACTGAATATGGGTTGATATTCACTAATGCCCCATGTTACAGATGAAGAAAGTGAGAGACAAAGAAGTTTTATAACTTGCAGGGTCACACGAGCTAGTAAGTGACAATGTTAGGATTCCAGCTAAGCTCTCTGAAAGTGCCTTTGGTTTACTCTTAACATCCTTTACCTTCTATTTTACATCCCCATATTGCAGTATTACTCATAGTATCACAGGGGATAAAATCTGCTCTTCTTTATCTCCAACAAGGATAGAATAAGTGGAAATGAGTGTAAGCTGCAAAGTAAGGCGTAAAGACAAAGCTTCCTCCTTGAGAAGGTTAAAGTGAAACGGGCATCTTCATTACTGTGTGTAATGAGAGTACCCTATTTCCCCATGTATAAGACGCTCCCATGTATAAGACACACCTTAATTTTGGGGCCCGAAATTTGTAAAAAATGTATTACATAAAGTTATTGAACTCAAGTTTTATTCATAATAAAATTCGTACAACTCCTCATCACTTGTGGGAAATGCAAGTAAAAAAATCTACAACCACTGTATAAGATGCCCCCAGTTTTTAGGCACCCAATTTTTCAAAAAAGGGTGCATCTTATACATGGGGAAATACGGTATATTACTCTGTAAGCTACTTTCCTCAAGCTCTTTCATGTGGCAGAGAACTCTTTTTCTCCATGAACTCAGAGAAATGTGTTCTGTGGTGCTACCACATCAAGACAGGTCTATTTCTGAATAAAAAGCAGTGGTTTCTAACCTTTTTGGGGTCCTGGGATCCTTTGAGAATCTCATGAAAATGTGGACCCTCTTCCCTGAAAAATGAGATGCATATGCACATGCTCAACCCATGCACAGTTTTTATTAGAATTTCGGGGGTTCAAGAGTTGCCAAAGGTTCACAGACCTCAGGCCAAAAATTCCTGGCCTTAAAGGATCTGGAGATTGGGGGATGAAGTGGGGCGCAGAGACCTGGATTCTGGAGCCAAACTGCCCAGATCAGACTACTGGGTCCTCCTGTTCTTTGCTAGGCGACTTAGGTGAGGATTATCCTGTTTGAGTCTCAGTTTCTTCATCTGGAAAATGTGGATAATGACAATATTTTGTACTTCTCCTATCACACTGTCCTGTAATAACATTCTTTGGGCCTGGCCGCATAATGAAAACCTCTCATGCTGTCAGCTCTGAGGTCTGGAGCAATTTCATTAGCCCCTTAGAGGACCAGTGTTTTCATCTGTAAGGCAGGGGCAAAAATACCCATCTTGTAGGATGGCTGTTTTCTAAGTCTCTAAGCGCATACCTTAATAGATTTCGCTTGTATGTTTCATGACATTACACCGTTATCATCAGTAAACACTCTCTTTGGTTCCTCCACAGGCGTTCAAGCTGGGATGGAGGTGATTGAGCAGATGGTCAAGGCAAGAAACATCCCAGACTTAAAAGGGTCGGAAACTCTTGAATTTCTGAAGGTTGAGTATGTGAACTACAATTTTTCAAAGTAAGTAAAAGAGAAGAGTATTGTTAGCAGTGAAATTCATCTTTAAATCCTCAGGGTTGTGAATATGACACCACCTTTTCTGGTGGGACATCAGGCCCTGCTCAGTAGAAGCTGCCCAACCGTTGGTGACAGGCTTATCAGATAAATGGCCCGAGAAAAGGGGTCATGAAGTTGACTGTGAGTGTGGTCACACCTCTGCGGCACACTAGCCGTGCACCCCTGGCCAGTCTTCTCAGCGTCTCGGTGCCTGGTGCCCTTCCCTCTTCCCTAAAATGAGAATTCCAATTCAACACAGTTGTTCACTGGGGCCACCTTGCCCCTTGAATTCTACAGGAAACTTTTATTCATTCCATTGTTATCCTCATCCCCGTAAATCTAGATGCAGACCTCAACTACAGTCTCAATAAGAAACATACTCTCGTCCAATCTTTTCTTATTTTACAATAGTAAAGTTTAGTCAGGATTTCAGAGGTCACAGGGCACGTGGCCTTCTACCCTCCTGCTCACTAGACCTTCCGTCCTCCAGGGCAACAAAACTTTCTTTCCCTGGTCTCATGCATGGCAGTTCCGCCCGCTCTGGGATACCAAAGAGCCTTCCTTTACACAATAAATGTTTTCTAAAGTAGTTTTCCAATCAACAAACTTCTCTTCCTAAGAAGAATTCTGGTGGCAGCTATCATTTTTTTTTCTACCACGTTATAGTAACAAAATGTCGAAATCAGTAAACAGTGAAAATCAGATGATGTAACAAATGTGAAGATAATGCGTGAAACTGAAACTGCTGTACAAATGTTGGCTGATATCCATAATGATAGCATAAGGACACCATTGTCAGAACAATGGAATTGCCACATTGATTCAGATTCTTGTTTCACCCCGCCCAGAGTTTTGAGATTCTATTAATTAGGAATAAAGTTCAGTTGAATATAACAGAAAATTACAATGGTTTCTATGGAAGAGGGATTCGTTTTTGTCTCACAAATCAGAAGCTCAAAGGAAGCAATGAAGGATTCCCATGGAAGCCCCATGATTTCATCAGGATCCAGCTTTCTTATATTTTTCTGTTCCACCATCCTTAGCTCTGGCTTCTACTCTTAAGATTGTCTCAAGGTCCAACATGGCCACTGCAGCTCAGCGATCAAATCCATGTTTCAGACCCCTGGAAGGAGGAAGACACCAGGGTAAAAGGGCTCTTATAAGCTGAGCTAGTCTCCTCTTCAATGAGTTGGTTTTATTATTTTTTTTTCTTGAAGCCCCACTCGAATAATATCCTGCCTGTACAATACCAGACAGAATTTGGCATATGACCACATTATTAGCAGGGGAAACTGGGAAATTAGTTTTCCAATCAGACAACGTTGTCATCTCAAACAATCCCAGGGGCTGTTGGGAGAGAAGGGGAAATGGATGTTCAGGCAGCCATTGGCAACTTCTGCCATAGTTGCCAACAGGAGGAAGTGCAGGGAGACGACGTCCGTGTCCACCGTGAGCTCGATCTTATAGGTTAGCGGGGAGTCAACCTTTCATAAGAAATTCTCTGTGACTTACAGTTTGCCCCATGGCTTTATCAATCCCGTGATAACTCGCTGCTACTGCAACCCTTTGCAGTAATAATCTCCCCGCTGTCAAGGATACCATTCTATAAAACCAAGAGTGTTTTGTAGGGGAAGAGGGATAGTGTTCCAGGGCAAGTTCCTGGCAGATGCTCACTCTGTAATAAAGCCAGCCATTCAGCAAGTATTTACTGATCACCTACTATGTACTAAGGCTCTGTTCTAGGCACAGGGATATTGTGGTGAATGTCACAGATATGTCCCCAGCCGTTAATGTCCAGTGAGAGAGATTAAATACATATTTACAAAATTAATTCTTTAGTTACAATAATGATAATGCCACAGTGGAAAAACCCAGGGTGAATCATATAATATCAAAAGTAAGTGAAGATGAACGGAAGCAGGAGAATTTGTAGTGGGAGTAGATAAATTGGTACAATAATTTTAGACCTGTGCTGTCCAAATAGTAGCTACTCGTGACACTATTGAGCACTTGAAATATGACTTAATTTTAAATTAATTTAATTTTAATTTAGAAACTGGATACTCAGTTCGGTTATTGAGAAGCTTTTAAGTATACTTGGAACAATCTGAGTATGTAAGTTTACTGTTTCAATAGCAAATTTTATCAAATCTACATACAGGCCAAGTATTTGTGATGAAAACTCAATGGCCAGATTGAGGTATATCATGAGTGTAAAATACCCACCATATTCTGAAGACTTATTTTGGAAAAATGAAAATAGAATATCTCATTAATAATATTTATGTTGATTATATATTGAAATTATAGTATTTCAGCTATATTGGGTGAAGTTAAAAATAATACAATTACTTTTATCTGTTTCTTTTCCTTCTTTTAATGTGGTTACTAGAAAATTTGAAATTACATTTGTGTCTCACATTGTATTTCTATTGGACAGTGCTATTTTAGAAGGTCACTTACAACGACTTTTTTTTCTTTTTAAGCATGCCATTTGACCCAGCAATTCTGCTTCTCAGCATCCCCTCTAGAGAAACATAGAAACTGAACGCATGGATGTTCACTGTGGCAGTGTTTATAATACAGAAACACTGGAAAGAACCTGTGTCCACCAACAAAGGAATTGTTAATTTTTCAAATGATACACCCCCAGCTTGGAATACTCCACAGCAGTTACAAAGAGTGGGCTAGACCTATATGTATCATGAAAATACTTCCAGGATAATCCTCCTCCCTCAGTGGGACTTAGGAGGTGTGACAGAGAATAAGTAGGAAAGGATGCAAAATAGAGGAGATAGCAAATAATCATCTCTTATCGGCTGTCATATTTATGTTTTAAATTTTTCCTAATCAGGGTTCATAACCATGCCTTTCTCCTGGGCAACAGTTATACACAGATGACCTCACTTTGTCTCCCCAACCTACCCATGAGTAACACTTCCTCTGGGTGATTAACTGAAAAAGGTTACCTGTCTTTCCCAAGGTTGCGTAGCCAGCACAAAACATAGCTTCGAGTCCAGTGCCCTTTGCACAATAATGAAGTGGCCTAGCCTAGTCTGAGCACACAGTCTGAAGCCATAGCGAGGAGGGCTCCACATCTGGTTCTATTACTTAGCAATGACTTCAGCCCATGCTTCTCATCTCTGAATTGCAGCTTGCAAAAACAGCAACGGCCTCATAGGATTCTTGTGAGGGTTAAAATGAGCTAATACATGACAAGAGCTTACCACAGTACCTGGCAGGGAGTGATGTTCATAATAATAACTAACCATGACACGTGTGATTATCTACCTATGTGATTACATGCAAGCACTGCCTCCTAGTTACCTGTTTGACAGCTCAGAGAATCCTAGGGGAAGCTAATGCTCTAAAATAAGTTTTGCAAATATGGAAGATACTGTCCACATAGAGAGCACTTGGAAAGAGGAGGGAGACACCCTTTTGACTGTCCTAATGATTTGGAGGGGAGGGGCATTACTGGTAGCTGACAGCTATGCCAAATATCCTGCAATATGTGTGACAATCCTATGAAAAATAGTTGTCCCATCCAAAATGCTAATATCTCCCCCCCTTCGTTTAGAAACAATAGAACAGCTGAAGGAAACAATAATGATGGCGAATGTTGTAACTTTTTGTCTTTAAAGAAACTACAGAAGTAGATTGATTATTTACCATTTTGTTTCTAAACTTGCTCATTTCCCCCTCAACTAGATACAAGGGGCCTTCTGCCAAGAATAGGAGGGAGCTTAGAAGGCACTGCAGGCCTGAGGTTCCTCTTCTGTAGGAATTCAGTCACCAGCAGGAATTCAAAAACGGCATTTCCGATTTTGCCTTTCGTAGAGATGTGTTAGAAGAGCCCTGCTAACTCTTCTGTTTCTTGTTTTACAGCATCAAAGTCAATGCCTTTTCATTTCCCAATACTTCGTTAACCTTTATGCCCGGGGTGGGAATCAAGGCGCTGACCAACCACGGCACTACGAACATCAGCACAAACTGGGAAGTCAAGTCTCCACTTTTGTGAGTATTCCCCTGAAAAGTCTGCCGCTGCTCTGGGGAGAAATGGCGCAAAACTCCCAAGTGTAACAATTTGCAGATGTTTTTGATCTTAGGCTTCTTTCCTCAACCATTAACAAACCTTCTCAAGAGCATTTTTCCAGGAAAGATTGAAATCAGAATATCTCCACTGGGATGGGAGCGGAGAGGGGGCTGAAAATCATCCTTCCCTTAAAAGGCAGAGCAATTGATCAAAATGTCCTTTACGATTGATTTCCCAAGAGCCGGAAGTCCCCGACTGTTGGAGGAATGGGCATGTGCTCAACATCTGAGTCACTGTATGATCTTGGCCAGTCGCTCAACACACTTCCCCACCTGTGGGGGCATCTGATGGGAACTGGAGCCTCCTACCTCACCAGGAGGTTGGAGGATAATAGTCAGCTTGAGCCCAGTTCTCTCCTTTAGAAAGGAGGGATCAAATTCAAGGTATGCTGACAGGCAACCTACTGTGTGCAAGTCACTCTTCTGGGTGTCATGTTTAGGTCTGCCTTGGTTGGTGCCCCAGAATAACACATTCATTCCTCCATTTGGTCATCCAGCAACCATTTATTGAGTGCCTACTGTTTACAATTTATCCCCATCTCAAGGGCTCCAGGAACTCTTGTAGGCTGAAGAGAAATGACATATTCTCCTACAAGTAACATAGATCCATTCATATCTTCGCTGACTCATCAGTGATAGATTAAGTGCTTATTTTGTATCAGGTCAGGCGCTAAGTCCTGGGGACACAGACATGAAAAACACACACTCCACTCCTTCAAGGAGTCAACAAGCTACATCTAAGTGTCACTCACTTCCCCATCTATGCCCCTCCAAAATAAGGTGCGGCCAATCTTATCCCCCATATTCTCTCTCCTAACAAGCATTGTATACATGGTGCTCAGTACTCACTCAGCCATTACAGGGGCCAGAGCACTCAGGATGAAATAACTGCAAGGTTCCCAAAGCTGTCACCATTCACATTCATTACTTCATTTGTTTAGTAAATATTCATTCAGCACCCACTCTGCCCCTGCCTATCGTAGGTGCCAGGAATCCAGAGGTGACACGCTCCTACTCTCCAGGAGCTCAGAGTCTGTGGGTGTCAGAGAACAGACCCATATCCACCCCTGCCGAGACCTGAGTAACCTTGTACATTTTCTCCCACCAGCCAAGACACAGGAGCAGCTGATCTGTTTCTCTCTGGGATCTACTTTACCGGTATCCTTATTCTGGCCCGAAATAGCTTTGGTCACCCAACCCTGGAACTCCAAGACTGCTACGCCCAAATCAGCCATGCCCACGTCTCATTTGCTGGAGAACTCAGGTGAGTGAGAGTGCCGTAGTGGGCAGTGGCGAGTCAGGGGCTGGATTCTTGGCAACACTTGGGGAGGTTTATCACCGGCAGGCATGGTCCCTGAGTAAGCGCCCCTTCTTTTTTTCCTTTTTTCCCTAGTGTCCTGTATAACTCCTTTGCTGAGCCCATGGAGAAACCCATTTTAAAGAACTTAAATGAAATGGTAAGTCTTTAGAAGTTACACAGCCACAATAAAATGCCATCGGCAGCAGTTCTGCCATGCTTAATGAATTCTTAGTCAATAAACCTTTATGGGGCACCTACTATGTGCTAGGCACCATCCAAGGCATTTTTAAGCACATCATTCTACAGCATTCCCTCCCTCAAGTTCTTGCCACAGGGTAGAAAAACAATCCATAAGAATGTATTTCTTGTGTACCTACTGTGTACCCAGCTCTAGGCTAGGTTCTGTTAGGGATATGATAAGGAATGAACGTGTTCTCTTTTTAGGAAAACCAAATCCAGGCTTCCATAAGCACCTGAATGTAGTACATACTTCCATGATCATTAGATTGAATTGAAGGGGTTCAGAGAAATGGAAAAATTAGATACGTAAGGCCAGGAAGTATCCTGGGAGACATTTTTAGAGGATGCAGGACTTGAACCGGGGCCTTGAAATATAGGTAGGATTTGGATAGGCAAGAAATGGGAAAGAAGAAAAGATATTTCCAGCCAGTGGAAACAGTAGAAGTTAAGATGGCTTCCAAAGCGACAAATATTTCGATTCCAGAAGTCAGTGTTTAAAGAAGGGGAAAGATGGACTTGGCTGCGTACCCCCTTTTCAATCCTGACCATGCCTTCCCTGAACGCTCACTCATATTTTGGAGGAGACAAGGAGCAGGATGGCGGGGACTAGAAAATAAGGGCGACTCCTTCCTGGAAACGAGGGGCAAGGACAGTGTCTGGCCACCTCCATCTCCTTCGAGCTCGGCTCAGCGCTGGGGCAGGCAGTAGGTGCTAAAGGCACGTCAGTGAGGAAATCGACACACCAAAACATTAAGCAGCTTGTCCGCTGAGGGGACCCAGCTGGTCAAGGAACTCGGGAGCTTCAGTCTTTCTCTTTCCTTACCTGGCATGTGCTGAGTGTCAGTGAATGTGCATGTTAAAGAGTGACTGGGGTCCCGCCAAGTGGCTCAGTTGGTTAAGAGCTCTCTCAAGAGTGTGAGCTCTGAGCAACAGCGGTTCGATTCCCAGCCCGAGCTGAGCTGCCGCTGAGCTGCCAACAGGTAGCAGGATGGCTCAGCTAAAAACAAAAACAAACAAAACAAAAAAAACAAAAAAGAGTGACTGGGAAATAGTGCTGCCACCTTCAAGGACCTCCTCCTTGACTATTCCTTTGTTCAGAACGAGGCATGGTTCTTCAGCCTCTGAGAGGAAGCCAGTGGTTACGTTCGCCTGGAGTTTGTATTATATATGGCTTAGAAATCATAGGTGCTTTGCCTCTAGGATCCCCTCTGTGCCCCTGGAAAATGAAAAGAATGTTCAGACCATAGCTGTCTAGCTCTGTCAGGCTAGATTTCAAATTCTAATGATGTAACTCCTGTCAACTCACTTTTCATCTATAAATGGGGGACAGTAGTGCCTACCTCCCAGAGCTGCAGTGAGGTTAAAACAATAACAGCTTAACATATGCTGAATGCTTACTATGAGCTGGGCAGTTTTACACAAATGACCTCCATTTGTACTCACAACAACCTAATGAGGTAAATACAGTTATCGTCCCCATTTTGCAGATGAGGAAACTGAGGGCAGAGAGTATAGGTAACTTGCCAAGGTATTCAACCCAGGCAGCCAGGCTCCCAAGCCTCTGCCAGTAACCACCACACTGCTTAGGGGATGCCTGGCACACAGCAGGCCCATGGATGTCGGTACCCTTCCTTCTTCTTGAAGATGTGCTTGAGTGGGATTCAAGATAGATTTTCTAATTCCTAAAGGGGCCCTGATATAAATAGGTGTCTGATATAGTGGGCTTTCAAACCATCCTCGGGGGAAAGTGAAGGCCCCACCTCTGACTACTCCCAGCAGCTGACAGAGGGGAGGAAAGGCACAGCTGTTCCAGCAGCAGGTTCCTCAGGTGTGACAGCACTAGCACCAGCTGGGGCACATGTCCAGTCATGCCACAGACAGAAAAGGTGAGGACTCATGCTTTTATGGGGCTCCCTGGGTGTAGCCCCATTTGCTATGAAACTTAGTCAGCATTCAGTGACGTGCCGCCCATACATACAGAACTTCAAGCCCATAGGCATCAACTAATGTAAGAGAAAGTCTTGGTGACCAAAGGGAGAATGTCCCCTAACCAGCAGGCCTTTGTTTGCAGACTCTAGGCCCATAAATAGAGGAATAATATGCTAACCTGCTTTTTTTTTCTTTTCCCCATTCCTTTTATGGCCAGCTGTGTCCCATTATCACAAGTGAGGTGGAAACCCTGAACACCAACCTCAGCATGCTGGAGGGTGAGTCCTAGAACTGTGTCTTCTGGGAAGGTCTCTTCCCACCTTGGAACTTTGCTGCCCTCCAGGTTTGCTTTTCAACGCAGTACAGCACCAGCTCTTCAGTCTGCTTCACGCCCTGCAGACGAGAGCTGCAGGAAGGTGACCGGGAGGTCATGGCCTGTGACTAGGACCTGCTCTTCTCTGCTGCTAACAACTTCTCTGCAGGGGGAGGGTGGCTTCTGGAGACTAGATGCAGGTCAGAGGGTTAAACATGCGTGAGCTTTAATCCCAGCTCTGGCACTAAATCCATTCTCTTGAGAATGCTTAATGCCAGTCTGGACCAGGTTGTCCCCTGGTTCTGACCCCTTCAGGATCAAGTCCAAATGCCTTAACATGGTCTCCAAGCCCCGCCCTCCATGCTCTGTTCCTCCCTCTGCCTCATCTTGCACCTTGCTCTGCTCTAATCGAACAGCTTCTCCGGCCGTCACATCCCTTGTCTTTGCTCATGCTGTCCCCTCTGCCTAGAAGAGCATTCTGTCCCCTTCGTCCATGTATTCATTTAACAGATATTTCTCAAGCGCCTATCTCTCTGCCAGCAAAGTCCAAAGCCACGAGGGATACTTTCCTTTCCTCTTCTTACCCCTCAGCCATCCCTAGTCTTTTTCACTCTTCTTTTTTTTTTTTTTTTTT